>NC_057798.1:27595571-27895571 GCF_018294505.1 Triticum aestivum | reverse complement strand
AGTGCCCTCTTATCCGATCAAATCTCTTCAACTTTCTATGTGCCCATTCTTTCTTTCCACATGCATATAAAAGTTCCAAGGATGCAATATCTGGTTGATGAATAAATATTGTTTCCCATTACTGAAGGACGCCCTTATATATTTTTTGTTTGCATCCACGTTTCAATGGAAGTACTTTTTTTTGCAGGGGTTCAATGGCCGTACATGCAGCCCTTATTTGTTTGCATGGGCCCTCGTATTGTTTTTGTACACATGTATTTATACATGGACAAATTTGTCTCTAAACGTACGTGCAGTAGTACTGTTTGTTCTATCACGTCGGACTTTTTCCCCGCAAAAAAGAATCACATCGGACTTTTTTTTTCTTAAAAGAAAGATATCACGCCAGAATTAAATCATGCATGTCGTATGACTTGTACTCCCTCCGTTCCAAAATAGATGACTCAACTTTTTTTTTTGAGCATCAGTACAGACACAAGCGCTCATATACACGCGCATACACTCACCCCTATGAACGCACGCACGCACACCCTACCCCTATGAGCACCTCCGAGAGACTGAGCCGGCATATCATCTTGAAATTTACGAAGTCACCGTAGGCGCCTCGTCGTCGACGGGAACGTCTCCTCCCACTGAAAGCGCATCGCCGGAAATCCTGAAATAAATCCAAGAATAATGCGAGCACCAGGATTTGAACCCTGGTGGGTTGGGGATACCACTGTCCACCTAACCAACTCAACCACAGGTTGATTCGCGATGACTCAACTTTATACTAACTTTAGTACAAAGTTAGGTCATCTATTTTGGAACGGAGGGAGTACCATAGATGGACTCTCCAACATGCGCGTACTTATCCTGTTGGACTAAAATCACGCACGACTTGTAACATTTTTTACCATATATGGACTCCCATGTTCTAGCGTGCAGACATGCTAAAGCACTCAGTATGGACTTGCTCTTTTTTTAATTTATCACGCCACTTAAATCACATCTTACGTTTAGCATATCTGCTGATGGAAAAAAAATCAGTTACCAACGTGAACATCTTTTTTTTGGAGGATACGATGGATGCTTTCTTTGTTTTACTTCACGGGAGAAGATTGGAGTTTGAAGGGTAATCAAACGGATCTGCTCTCCTATTTTCTTTCCTTTTCATTGCTAGATTTTTTATGGAAGAATGCTATCATTTTTTTAGGCAAAGTTGGATGCAGTCTTTGTTTTGCTTCACCAAAACGTGGCAGGAGTCCTTTTTTGGACCATGTGTCACGTAAGTTTCTTTTTCATCTCTGGAGTTAATTATTTAATCCAACGGTGTAATTAATTTCAATGATGTGGATTAATGAGAAGGCTTTAATGGTGCCTCCAATTAGTAAATATAAGATAAGATATGAGATATAAGATGTCATAGATGCATGGTGGAAGCAGAGTTAGAGCACGTAAATTAAATCCTCAGCTTTCTTAGAACAGGATAATACCTGAGATAATTATAGAAAAGTTTCTAGAATTATTCGCATGACGTACTCAGTTTCTCAATTAACAGAAAAAATGACATATCTCAGAAAATCTCTAAAATCTAATTAGATAATTTCACATGAATTAGCATGGTAAAAATTAAGCTTCGTAGAAATGTGTGATTACGTGAAATGGCTTTTAAATTTGAGACGAATGAGTTGAAGGAAGATGAAACGGGATAGATGGAATCAATGGGAAAGGCATTAACTGATGATGTGACCATTGCTTGAGTAAATATAGCTTTAGTTGTTGAGTGGGCCAGTGCATGCAGGAAATACAATGCTATGCATCTCTAAATCAGAACATACATGCCAATAAAATGATGAATACATATAGTGGTGCAGATCTATATCCATATTCGATGGTGAAATATTAGGGGGCTGCGCCCGCAGGTGCTCCTATGCAATTTTGCATGCATATGTTACTAGTCTAAGTTACTACCTCTATAGTGGGGAGTAACATATCTGTGGTGTCATGCATGTGCTACATTTATTAGTTTGAAGACTCATCTTGTCTTGGTATGTGTGATGTTACTCATAGTGTGACTAACTAGATATGTTACTCAAATCATCTCTCTCCTCATTAAATCATTGTCACATAAACAAATTTGCTGAGTTGGACCTGAAGTTACTCCCACTATGGGTAGTATGAGAGTGTGTGTGTGTAGTTTTCAATGGCCTACTCGGTATTGAGGTTGGCGATGCCTACTACTAAATACATGGAATCTTTTGATTGCCTTCTCGACATTGACTTGATGCTTCTACCAAGTGAAGAGCATTTCTAGGAGAACTAATTTAACCAGTTTTAACTTTTTGAGATTGATGTTCACCTCTTGACCGTATTGTAAATCTGACATTATCTCTCTGCATTCCATAATACCTTGTGATTAGGTTTCATTAGAATAAACTATAAACCAACAATTACTATTAGTATATCAATTTTGTGACGCAAAACTATGAACACAACTAAATACTTTTGGATACAAATGTAATGATATCAATTTTATGCCATATTATATATACAATAACAAAGTAATTGTTAGTCAAAAACTTATCCTAATGAGACCTAATATGCAAGGTACTAGTATTTTGGAGCTGAGGAAGTAGTACTGAAACAAATCAAATTATAGTACTATACTCTCGATAGAACTTCCATCCGTGCTAACTGATATGTGCATTTTGAATCACAATTTAGAAGCTAAATTACTCAATTATCATATTAACTCAATCATTTTTGCACTATTTTTTCTCGGGTTTCTAGCTTATTCAACAAGTTCATTTGGAGGGGGATGAAAATTTGTCATGGACTGCATATTGAAGAATTCACCAAGAAAAACACTTTTATGGAGTGAGGGGATAAAGCAATAATCCGATAATTGTCAGAACAAAAGAGGTCAGAGGTCAGGAGATGGACCCAGGGAGTACTCTTTCGGGCCCACACGTCCTGGGGACGTTCCCTTGGCTAGGGCGCATGGTGGAGGCATGTAGGCCCGACATGCATGTTAGGCTCCGCCATTTACGTGACTCTGACATTCATCCCAAGACCACACACGAATTACTACTAGAGTTTTTGGCTACTGCTGCGAATATATAACCCTTCTTCCTTTGGAGGACTGATCCTACTGGGTTCCACCACCTCCGACAAGGGAATTCATCACCACAAATGCCACCACACATGGGGAGCATCTTAGACCACACCATTTACACCAATATCACCATCTCCAACTTAATATTTGTTCATCTCCATGCAACTTTCTAGGTTGATCCCTATAATCACTTTCTAGTGTTAAGTTTTGTTTAGTAGTTGGTGCTTTTTGATTTACTAGCAAAAGATCATGTGCTTTGCAACGGGGACAAGAACTATAACACGCCTATAACCCAATAACCATGACTTAAGACCTCAATAGGTCAATGTCCTTTATTTCAACATGGCATCTCATCTATATTGCCGCTTATCCTCCTTCTCACCCTCGCCGACGGTGGCCATAGTGATCACACAAGCACAACTTTGAATATGGTCAATCCTAAGGCGTCTCTCTTTTGACATAAGATGATAAATCTTCTTTGGTTTTCCCAATGAGGTTTTGACGAGGCTTGTATGCATGGTTATAGATGGTTTCTTTTGTATCTAATCTGGTTTTGCCGAGGTGTTCATTTCCATTGCGGATCAGCATCGATATGGAAGAAAGACGGATCATGCGCTGTTGATTAAGGTTGCAACCTAAATAGCATTGAAAAATGTCTAATAGGCAAACTAACATCGTATTCACAGTCTACATATTTTTTTAATCAAATTCCATATTGGGAGGGGGGGGGGGGTCTTCAAACATGTTGGTTGATTTCAAGAAACAGCAGTGGGTTTTCTAAAAAACGCGGAACTTTTTTCTGGACTCAATTAAATATGTACCGCAGGTAGGTTTCAAGAAACAACGCGCGGAGGGTGAGTGTGTAGGGGGGAGCGCAACGGACCGAAAGAAACACTTCTCCTTTTACTAAAGGTGTAGATTGGTGAAATATCTATGCGCTAAAGTTGCTATTCACATCCACAAGACCTACACTTGCTTGTGTTTGTGACTTGCGATTAACTCATTTCGTTCTGGATGGCACATATATAGGAGAAATCCGGTTGATACATTTCATTTGACTTCACAATGCAAATTCATGTTTGATTATGTGATGTATTATAATTCTCTGGGTGTGATGTACCAGCACTGACTAGATATTACTTCACCATTTATGGACCTAAAGTAGACCATGATGTTTGATATTGTTCTATTTTTTTCATTGTATTGGTTATGGATTTCTGTTGGTGAAGGAGGACACAAAATGAGGGGCGGCCCCAAACAGAAATGACTGCCTCGACTATCCATAAGCTCTATAGCTATCGGCCTCTACTACTTGTTTCCCTTTATCTTATGTTCACATTTTGGTGGACTGTTGGGAGCGTTCTTCTTCCTTTTTGTGTGAATGAGGTGGACCTGTTGTAGGTGATGGCTTCTTAAATGAAACCGGAGTACCCTTTTCTCTACCAAAATGGACAAGTGTGACTCACTGTTTGTAATTCTTTGCCCATTATATCTAATAAAGTAATAATATGCACAATACATAGAACTGTATATTTGTAATATGCATTGTGATACCTAGTTAATTTGTGTGCATGAAGTAGCCAATTGATCATTCTCAGATCAGATTCCCACTCCGGATGACACACTAAATTTACCTTCATTTTGTTTCATAATCGGGTGATCTCTTTAAGTGCCCAGATGAGGGAATAAAGCACATCCATATGCACAATACATCTGTGAACATATCAGCTTGATTATTTCATTAGAAAACAAACCTTGCATCTCTTCATTTATTGTAGATTGAATACAGTAGGTGACAAATTAAACAAAATACTCTTGCACTAGATCGACATGGATCCTAGCTAGAGGCAAGGATCGATGACCCTAGCCATGTTATTGTTGGAAAATAAACGGTGGAGCTAACACACTTTGGAATGAGACTGCCGTAAGCTAAAGCAAAACAACAAAGAAACCATTTCAAACCACAATGGGGCCATGGTAAATACCAATGGCATCTAGAGCATTCCCGGTCCTGGCGAAGAATCCCACAACACATGTATTTTCTGGCACAGTAGCACTGAAACGATTACCCTTCTCATGCCCAAACGGTCCATACTTTTTGAAGTTCGTCGTGATAACAAGTGACGATATGACAGTGTCAATGGTCCCTGATATTTCCCTCACATACTCTTTAGGCCCAAACTCAATCTGTAGTGAATACATGACAGGAAACCATGTTAACTGTTGACGAGATGTACAAGTATGCATCAAAAGGCAAATTACTTTCTAAAATGAACTCACAGTTTGACTGGTTCCTTTGTCAGGACCCCAAGGACCCTCCTTGCGCCTCTTCCCAAGTTTGTCAATATAAGTAAATGCAAGGGAGTAGACAATCCAGCTGTTGTCACTATGAATCGTCACACTTTCTAGGCGCATCGGTTTTCCTGTGGTCATATCTTGAATGGAGCCTCCGTTTCCGCCCCATGGCCCCATCTTTACAGGCTGCGTTGTTAATGTGTATTAGAACTTTTAATTGCATGTTAGATAGAGCCCATGCATGAACCGCAACAAAAAGGTATGTATATACCAATGACAGGGACGACGAGAATTTGACGCACACGGCACGGATCTGAAGCTCCCTTAACCTACTTTTCCCGTTTTCAAATTCTTGGATCTTCTTGAAGGTTACAACACCTTGTGCATAGGCAAATTCACCCGTCCCTCCAAGGATTGCCCATTCACCTTCATACGGTTCTGCCAAATTTCCAAGCACCTTAAGGCTAGAGCCCGTGAACCTAAACCAAACCGACTTCATATAATTAGTCGATGTATCACATACACACACAATGTCAGTCAAATGAACATGGAATTTTTGACATACCTCTCATCGACGAACACCATGTTAAAACAGAACGACCAGGTTCCATTTGTTGCACCAACCGCCATATTTAGCCCCTGTGCACGCGCAACAAGCTTCTTGTCGAGGCCAATGCCATCATATATGGCGTAATCAGTAGCCGCAATGCAGCCAAACCTTTGAGGAAGATTGGAATCCAATATGATGGTCTCCATGGTATTCAGTTCGGTACGTTGCTCCATGTACAAGTTGTCCAAGAGAAACTCCTTGTGCTGCAATGCTTCATTGCTAACAGGAGCACTCTGGACATACTTTGCCATGGCTGCAACAAGGAAGCACAATTAAGATCTGGTAGCTAGAGGTCCTCGTGTGTATTGGGTGAGAAAATGGTTAGAGAGGTAGGGGTAATATATAGCCGGAGCTGCATCCATATACGTGGCAAAAAAGCGGCCAAGAGTGCAGTCAAGGGCTTACTACTCGATATTGCGCTTGGTCATACTACTACAGGAGTACTCCAACTTGCCTTAATTAATTGAAGTGTATCAACTTGCATGCAGTAATAAAGCTTATCAACTTGCGTGATTCCAAACTACATTAATTAATTGCATGGAACCTGTTGTGGGAAGATCATTTCAAGGAGTAATTTCTAGCGACCACATCATTTGCATGCATGGACTACCTCTCTAACCATAGTAGTCCTTGCATGCACACAAGTTGCAAATGATCATTTAGTCTCCCGGGTATTTGCAATTAGTAGTCCATGCATGCACACAAGTTGCACCACTAGCTATTTTTTACACAATCTGACAAGCTTCCCGAGTAGTTAGCACGTTATGGCCATCTGGATCCATCAAACTTGCTACTCCCTCCGTCTAGGTGTGTAAGTCATCTTACGTTGCGCACCACGACGAAGGCGGAGAGGAAAACGAGAAACTTAATGTCTTTTTGCTAATTAATAGCATTGCATGCAATGAACTAACCTCTGCATGCCATGTTTGGTAGCCCAAGTCATTGAAAGCATGAACGGCCCACATCTCTTATTGGTTGATATGTCACAAAAAAAGAAACGAGGAGAGAGTTAATGTACCGTGCCTAAGTGTTTTGGGATTATTTGGTTTTCGTAAGATGACTTACACACATAGACGGAGGGAGTACTACTACTTGAGAGGGTGTGCGGTTTTAAGGGGCCTACTCGATACTGAGGTTGGCGATGCCGTATGGTCATAATAGGAGTATCGTAAGTACTCCCTCCCTTCCTAAATGTAAGTCTTTTTAGAGATTCTAATATGGACTACATACGGAGCAAAAAGAGTGAATCCATACTCTAAACTACGTTCATATACATCCGTATGTAGTCTATATTGAAATCTCTAAACAAAGACATATTTAGAAATGAAGGGAGTGGTAGTATTATGCATGTCAACTAAACATTTTTGTTGAGGTGCCACACAATTAAATGAGAAAAGAGAGGATTGAGTATCATGATATGGTGTTGTAGCATATTAAACGATATACTACTACCTCCGTCTCGGTGAATAAGTCATTTGGGTAGTTCTAGGTTGACAATTTAACTATCTAAATATGTATTCTTTGTGACAAAAAACATATATTTAGAAACTACATCTTTGTAGAAATCTAGTGATATACTTTTTATGACATATAACACATATTTAATTCCTCAAATCGATGACCTAGAACTACACGAATGACTTATTCACTTAGACGGAGGTAGTAGTATATATTGTGCATAACAATAAATGAGGTCATTATAATACTTACATTATGCAATGTGGAGATACTATCATACACTAATATCATATGCATGATATTAGTATATGATACCTCCCATTGTGACCAGCCTAACCCATAATACTAATAAAGCCCATCTACTTGCGTCCAAACAAATTAATTGCATGGAACCTGTTGATCACCTTCTCGATGTTGGCTTGATGCTTCTCCCAAGTGAAGAGCATTTCTAGGAGCACTAATTTCTTCTTTTCAGTTTGATGTTCACCTCTTGACCGTACGTAAATCTGATAGTATCTCTTTTTATATATTCCGAAATACCATGGGCATTAGGTTTTACTAGAATGCATGATCAACCAATACTTACACTATTAATCTAGCATCTGTGACACAAAACTATAACCATAATTGAGTACTTTTGAATGTGAATGTAATGGCGTCAATTGTATGCCATAATTGCTAAGAGCGTCTCTAGCAAACCCCGTAAAAGGGCTGAACCCGTATAATTCCGGCGAGTATTCGGGTTCAGCCCGTTTTTCTTGCCAGAACAGACTCCGTATCCTGGGCCCGGCCCGTAAAAAGTTTACCGTGGCCCGAAAAAGACCCACTCCACCGCTATTTATGCGGTTTCACCACTCGAATACAGGTCAAACCCTATCCGCCTCCGTCGCCGCTCTGCCATGATTTCCCTCCCCCTCCGCACCAATTTCTTGCCGCCGGCGAGCCTAAAAAAAGCCCTAGCAACCCTTCCCGATCCATGGACGGCTACGGAAGTGGTGGGGATGATGTGGAGCGCCGCTGCCGCATCTCCGATGCCGCACGCAAGTGGGCGGCGCGGAATGGCTCAACTATGGGAGCCGGCCGCCGCCAGCGTTCGAACGCCGCAAGCTCGATGAATGCGAGCCCGAGCTCGTGGTCCTCCACCGCGCCTCCTCCGGCTCTTCTGCCACGGGGAGCTCGTCCACGAGCGCCTCGAGCTCGTGGCTTACTCCGGTCAAGAGAGAGCCGGAGGAGCTCGGGCCTCTCGCCATCAAGCTCGAGACCGATGTGGACCCGCCGCGTCGAGGCATCATCGGCCCCGAACACTACCTTCCCCGGGGGCAGGAGGACTACCTTGACCGCGCCATCATGGAGCGCTCGGCGAGGGAGAAAGAGGAGGCCGACGCGCGCCACCGCCGCGATCTCGAGATCGAGGAGATTTTCCTTGAGTAGTGCGTCGCGGCATCGCAGGCGCACGCGTCCAAGGAGGCGGACCTGCGCGTCATGAAGGCCGAGCAGGCCATGGTGTGGATCGACCTCGTCTCCGACAAGGACTGAGCTGCTCCGGCTCCTCCGCCGCGTCGTCGCCGCCGCACCCGTCGATTTTGGTAGCCTAGGCTCGGGTATGCTGCACGGCCCGCAGACCCCCCCCCCCTATATAGTACTATGATGTAGTATGATGAACAACTATCTATGAAGTAGTATGATGGTCAACTATGTATGATGATTTTCGTTGCAAGTTTCTCCCGCAAATGTTTTTTTATTTTACAATTTTATATATGGGGTCTGATCTACAGCGCATGAATTCGCCCAACAATCTGATCTGCAGCGAACTGTAAACGTGTTTTCCGAGTCCGACTTTTACGGGGTCTGCTAGAGATGCTCTAACAGAGTAATTTTTGGGTTCGGAACTTATCCTAGCGAGGCCTAATATGCAATGTAGTATTTTGGAGCTGAGGAAGCAGGAGGGAAAAGAATCAAGTTATATTATTACACGTGTTACAAGTTTCATCCGTGCTAACTGATACATGCCTTTTGCATCACAAATATAGAAGCTAAATTTCCCAATTGTCATGTTAACTCAATAAGCTTTGCCCTAATTTATCTAGAATTTCTTTCTTATTGTACAATTTTACTGGCGGAGGACTGGAAAGCTCTCATGAACTACATATTGAAGAATTCACCAATAAAAACTTTTTTTATGGAGTGGGGGAATGAAATAAAAATAAACCAGTGATTTCAGCGAAAAGTGAGGCCAAAGGCTAGGAGATGGACTCAGAGGGCACACTTTGGGCCCACATGCATTGGGGACGTGCCCTAGATCAGAGCGCGTGGAGATGTCAGGACGACATGCACACCGAGGTTCGTCCTTTTACGTGCCTTCAACATTCATCACAAAAACACACCCTGAGTTCTCTATTGTGAAATAGATAACCCTAGTCTTCCATCCGAGCTACCAGACCCCACTGCCTGCGACGAAGAACTCATTGCCATCATCGCCGCCAACACATGGTATCACGGAAGGCATTTTAGACCACACTATCTCCACCAACAAGACCATCTCCATTTCTGTTGCCATGCCTATGCAATTGGTTTAGATTTATTGTTTAGTAGTTGCGGCTTTTTATTGTATTAATGAAATATCTATGCGCTTAGGTTGCTATTCACATCCATAAGCCCTACACATGTTTGTGTTTGTGACTTGTGATTAACTCATTCATTCTTAAGGACATGGGAGAAAGTCGGTTGATACAGTTCATTTGACTTCGCAAAGAATTGATGTCCGATTATGTGTTGTCTTGTAATTCTCTAGTGGTGATTTACAAACGTTGACTAGATATTAATTCAACATTTATGGCCCTGAAGTAGAGCATAATGTTTGATATTTCTTGTTTTTTCAGTCATTGTATTGATTGTGGGTTTCTCTCTAGGTGAAGGAAGACACAAAATGAGGGACGACACCAAAAGGATATGCACTGGAGTAGCTTCGGAAAGGAAATACAAGTTCTTTTCACTTTGGGATTGTCCTATTTTGGCTGCCTAGACAGCCCATAAGCTCTGTCGGCGAAGGTCTCTACTACTTTTTTTGCTTTTATCTTTTCTTCACATTTTGGTGGACTGTTGGGAGCTTTATTTCTTTTTATGTGAATGGGGTGGACCTTTTGTAGGTGATTGCTTCTTTAATGAAATGGAGGTGCCTTTTTTCTCTAAAAGAAATGGATTTGTATGACTCGTTGTACGTAAGACTTTGGCCATTATATCTAATTGTATGCATAATATTTGGTACTATATTTGTGGAATATACTTTGTAATGCCAAGTTAACTTGTGCATATTTGGAAGAAAAATTGACCATTCTCATATTGGATCCCCACTCGGCATGAAACATTATATTTACGTACATTTTGTTTCATAATGGAGTGCTCCCTTTAAGTTCCCAAAATGAGGGAATAAATCCATCCATGTGCATAATAGGTCCGTGAGCATATCAGCCGCCGCCTCCCCTCCCCCCCCCCCCCCCCCGCGCGGGCGACCGAGGGGCACCAAACCCAGCCGCTGGTCCTCCACTCCTTCCCCTCCCTCCCCTCGGCCTCCGCCGGTGGTCAACACCGGGCAAAGACAATGCATCCGATGGCGACGGCAGAGGTATTGCTTCCCCTCTCGGGTCTGGGGTGGCGCGGGACACCCCATCTCGATGGTGTGAGCCCGATCTTGGTCGTAGCGGCAGCGAGCTGGACCAAGGCGCCCTGATGGACAACGATGGCGTGGCGGCCGACCGGTGTCCCAGGGGTGGCCTTGGCGACAGGGCTCGCACAGCCCTTTCTGATCTGGGGCGGAAGGCCCTGGATCAGGGGCGGTGACCTCTAGGATGGCCTCCCTGTCTGGTGCCGTGGCGGGGCAGGTGGGCTGTCGGGGCTTGGATCGGGTGTCCGACGGGTTGGTGATGCGGCTTTCTGCTCCGGCGGCCAACGGCGCCGAGCTGCTCCTTCCTCCAATCCATGTTGTGTGCACTCCGTCTTAACGGACAGGGCCACGCTGCTAGCCGGTTGCCGGGTTAGGAAGGAGCGGGAGGCGGGGATCCTAATTGGGTTAATTCCTAGGTCGGCTCCTGATGGCCGTGACGGCGACGACACCTGAGGGTGCTATTTTTCTTCCTGGACTCCTCCCTACCTTATCCCACCTCACGGTCTCTCGGGTGAAAATCCTAGGATGGCGACGACACTCTTGCCATTGTGTTCTTCTTGAAGGCGTCATCGTGAGAGCTATCTGGCGATTTGCACCGCTTGGTTGCGTCGGCAGTTGCAGATCGTGTGCCCCTCTTCCTCCAGGTGACAGCTGTTCCGGGGGAAAACCCTAGATCTTGGTCTCCCAGATCGGATGATGACTGAGACTTTGGTGTCGTTCTCCCTTCTGGGGGCATCGTCTTGGAGCAGTGGTTCACTGGAGAGGTCAACAGGTGGAGCGGTGTTATATCGACCGCCTTGAAGACGGTGGGTCTCGGTGGCGGGAGCAGTGGAGTCTCAAAGTTGGACGCAGATTGATTGACGCGCGCAAGCTGGTGGCGTTGGCTGGTGTCGTGGTGACGTTGACGGCAGATGGGCTGGCAAGATCTATGCAGTGATTCCTCCTGAAGACGGGATGGCGAAAGTTGGTGGCGGCGGATCCTAGAGTGTGCGCAAGTGGTGCAGTTATGGGACGCCTAGACCGGATGGTATTGAGGCCACTGAATTAGATTGTGCCTGTTACACGGACACAACACATCTATATACTTGTGGGTGTAGTGACTTTGTTTGCCTAGAAGATGGCTTGGGTTGATCCTTATATTCATTTTGTCAGAGTCTGATGAATATTACCTCTGTACCGAAATACAAAGCTGGGGAGAACTAGTACAAGTTGCCGCAACTACAAGTATTTTGGTTCAGAGGGAGTAACTAATAAAGATGGTTGTGTGCATCATGTTGATGGAGAGGCCGGGGTAATCCTCCTTTTTGGAAAAAAGAAAAAAAAAGGTCCGTGAGCATATCAATTACAATAGTTCACTAGAAAACAACCTTGCATCACTTTATTAAATCATAGCTAGAATATAGCAGCTGACAAACTAAAGAAAGTACTCTTGCACTAGAGAGACATGGATCACAGACGTAAGCATGACCCTTGCCATGTTATTGCTGGAAAACAAATGTGGAACAAACACACTTTCCCTTAAAATGAACTCGCATGAGATTGCCATAAACTAAAGCAAAGCAGCATTAAATCCAGTTCAAACCACTATGGGTCCGTGGTAAACGCCAATGGCATCAAGAGCATTCCCGGTCCTGGCAAAGAATCCCACAACACATGTGTTTTCTGGCACGGCGGCGCTGAAACGGTTGCCCTTCTCATGCCCAAACGGTACATACTTTTTGATGTTTGTCGTGATAACAAGTGACGATATAACATTGTCAATTGTCCCTGATATTTCCGTCACATATTCTTTAGGTCCGAACTCGATCTGTAGTCAACAGAAGATAAGAAACCACATTAACTGTTGAGGAGACGTACGAGTATGCATCAGAAGGCAAATTGATCTCTAAAATGAACTCACGGTTTGACTGTTCCCTTTGTCAGGACCCCAGGGGCCTTCGTTGCGCCTCTTTCCAAGTTTGTCAATATAAGTAAATGCAAGAGAGACAATCCAGCTGCTCTCGCTGCTGAGTGTCACACTTTGCAGGCGCATCGGGGTTCCTGTGGTGATGTCTTGAATGGAGCCTCCATTTCCACCCCATGGCCCCATCTTCGTAGGCTGCATAAGTTATTCGTATTATGTATTAGCAATTCCCTTATATTTATAGTATACACTCACTATGTAATATGGAGTTCATGCTAGGGTGTGCCTATGCATGACTGAACTAGAAAAAAAATTGTACCATTGAAAGTGACGATGGAAAGCTGAGGCAGATGGCACGTATCTGAAGCTGTCTGACCCTAGTGCTTCTGTCCTGGAGTTTCTTGAAGGTGACCACACCTTGTGCATAGGCAAACTCTCCTGTCCCGCCAAGGATTGCCCACTCACCTTCTACCGGCTCTTCAAAATGTCCGAGCACCTTAAGGCTGGAACCCGCAAACCTGTCCCAACAACCGAGTGCATATACATCCAAATTTGGTATCACTCAGAAAATATGCATGCACTTATGTACTTAAAATGTTACAAAAATGAACGAATGTACCTGTCGTCGACGAACACCATGTTGAAACATATGAACCAGCTTCCTTTGGCTACTCCTGCCCCCATATGTGGCCCTTGTGCACGCGCAACAAGCTTCTTATCGGGGCCAAGGCCATCATATATGGTCCAGTCATTAGCCACGGTGCAGCCAAACTGCAGAGGGAGGTTAGGATTCACTATAGTTTTCTGGTTCTGATTTGGTGATCCGTCAAGGTCCTGGTGCATGTACAGGCCGTCCAACAGAATCTCCTTGTGCTTCAATGCTTCATTGCTAACAGGAGCACTCTGGAAATACTTGGCCATGGCTACAGCTAGGAAGCTCAGCTAAGCTACGGTAGCTAGAGGTTCTCGTGGGTATTGGGTGAGAAGATGGATGTGAGTGCTAGCGGTAATTTATAGGCCGGGAGCTGCACGCATATACCTAGAGAGCTGGTAAAATCTGCAGTACTTACAATTCATTATTGCATATGTGCACACAAGCTGCACCACTAGTTATTTTTCTTAGTCCCCAGTAGTTAGCAAATATCACCCATTTGGTCCATAGTAAGAGCATCTCCAACAGCCCCCCAACGCGCGGCGCGCTAAAAATTAGTTTGTGGCGCGTTCATCGTCTGGTTTTGCGCGGCGCGCAGCGCTGGCTCCAGCAGCCGCGCTAAAATGCAGCACGCATGCGTAGCTCCAGCAGCGCGCTAAAATGCAGCGCGTGCGCTCTCGCACAAATACTTTTTTTAAACGGTGCATACATATTTTGTTCATAGATAAAATGATACATAGTTCATAGCATAGATAAAAGACGATACAAAAATATTTTACATAGTTCATAGCATAGATAGATAAAGAACTACGGGGCAGCTAGATAAAAAAACTACGGTGCAACTAGAACCTACTCCCAGTCGTCCTCATCATCATCATCATCCTCGGTGGTATTGTCCGAGGTATCGAGTCACATGTCTTCCCAATGGTCATCGTCGGGGGAGAAGATCGACGTCCCGCCTGCCTCGACGATATCCACTGTGATATGGCTAGTGCCTTGCGCCGACGCCTGTCGGCACGCTCCGCGCGGCGCCTTGCCGTCCTCTCTGCCCAGAAGGCGTTCTCGGTGGCGACGTCCTCCGGGTGGCGCCGGCGCCACTCTGCCATGGCTCGCCCGTCCTCCTCAACGATGAGGAGGCGGCGCTGCAGCCGACGGTGGTCCTCAAGGTCCTGGTCTGTAATCAGACGAGGCGGAGGGGCGACGCGTTGCGCCTGCTCGCGCGTGTAGACATCGTGGAAGTTCAACTGCGCGCGAGGCCTCCCTAGGCGCCACGCCGGCGAGTCCTATGCGCGGGCGGCCTCGTGCGTCGTCTCGAACGTGCCGAGGCCGAGGCGGACGTCGCCGGACCGGATCTTGGCGTAGTAGGCGCCGGAGGGGCGCTCGCGGACTCCGCGGTAGCCGATGATGCGCAGCAGCGCGGCGGCATGGTGGTGGCGGGGCGCTGAAGCGGCTAGGAGGCGAGGAAATGCGCGCATGGCAGTGTGGTGCAGCATGTGGCAAGCGCCGCATTTTATATGCGCGCGCGAAGCGACGCGCTAAATCTACCGCGCGATCGACAACTTTCTCTCTCGCGCGCAAACGTTTACTACGCGCGGTTGTTTCCCGCCGCCGCTAGAGCGCGCGAAAACTTGCCGCGCGCGCTAAAGAGTCATTTTACCCTGCACGCGTTTTTTGGCACGGCTGCCGAAGATGCTTCCCGGAACCTTACATATGCAACACGATAGTACTACTAGCTGATCTAATGGTTTTCTTCCGTAAGTCGATAATGAGATTGGCCATGTCTAAAGTGACCTATTTACGGTAATCGATATACAGGACAAGTTACGTCATTTCAATCCATAAATTGTATGGAGCTGTCGACCGCCTCCTCGCTATTGGTGATGGTCATGTTCCTCCCGAGTGAAGAGAATATTTAGGAGAGCTAGTTAGTTTATTATTAGTAATGTCCTTGTCTTTGATGTCTATCTCATAGATCGACGAGTATTCCCTCTATAGAGGGCGTAAGACTGACTATAATAGTGGGATAACATAAGGGCATCTCCAACAGTTTGTATGTTAGAAATATACCATGTCATCAACCAACACTTTAACATACAACAACTTCAATGAGTTGTATCTAGTTTGTCTAATAGGATGTGAGATAATAAATGAGATGCTCTCTCATTCTACACTGGAGCTTGTGCAAGGGGTGTTCGTTCATGTACATACAATCTTTCTCTCTTTCCTCATTTATTATATGACACATCATCAAAAATTGTATGTGGCAAAGTCTATCAACAACTATCTTAGACTAGCCCATGTTTACTACTCTATGTTACTACCTCTATTGTGGGGAATAACATATGTGTGGTAACGTGCAACACTTCATTTATTAGGCTATAGACTCATATTGCTTTGATATGTGTGATGTTACTCATACTAGTAGTACTACCTCCGTTTCGGTGAATAAGTCATTCACGTAGTTCTAGGTTGACGATTTAACTATCTAAATATGTATTATATGTGACAAAAAATATATATTTAGAAACTACATCCTTGTAGAAATCTAGTGATATACTTTTCATGATATATAACACATATTTAATTCCTCAAATCGATGACCTAGAACTACGTGAATGACTTATTCACCTAGACGGAGGTACTAACTAGCTGTGTTACCACATGCCTCTCTTTCTGCATTTATTGCTTACCACATCATCTATTTTATCTAGATAAGTGTGATGTTACTACCTATGTTACTCCCATTGTGGGTAGTCTTACAAGCATTTGAGATGCCCTAAGTAGTATCATGCACTTGGGACTCGTAAAACAAAGAATTAAAGAAAAGAGAGATGGTTATAATAACATAGGTAGATACCGTAACATAATAAATGCGATGCTACTATGTATCATGCATGGCAATAAATTAGACCATCTATGATACAATGCACTATGGTTGTATTATTATACACTAGTATCATATGCATGGTACTACAATGACCAGCCTAATACGTACCAGAAGCAATACATGCAATCCCTAAAGTATACAATGCATGCAATTCATTATTCCATGCGTGCACACAAGTTGACCACTGCTATTTTTCTTACAATCTGATTTAGCTCCCTGAGTAGCTAGCACGATATCGTCAATTCGTTGATCCACAGTAATTGCGACTTCACTGTGTAGCCAACAAAATAGTACCCTCCAGTGCATAGGGCCAGTGGCGGAGACAGGGGGTGCCAGCAGGGGCCCTGCCCCCCCCCCCCCCCCCACACCCACCCCCAAAAAAATCATTGAATTCAGGCTAATATGCATGCTAGAAGGTGATTAATTCCTGCTAAAATGATGTAATTTGATAAGCTGGCCCTCCCCAACAAAACTAAACAACACTTGGCCCCCCTTATTCAACTTTCCTGGCTCCGGCACTTCATAGGGCATCCAATGAAAATCAGATATTGCATATGCATGCATGAAAGAAGCCCCTCATTTCCCATGATCATTAATTTTTTATCTGCATTGCTGCTCTTCTATTGGTTGGTGCATTAAACAGGATTTGCATGTTGCTATTTAGGAATAAATGACTAACGAAACCAAATGTACTACCTCCGTCCTGGTTTGTTGGTCCCCACTGTATTTTGTGCCAAATTTTTGACCATATACTACCTTCGTCCTGGTTTATTGGTCCCCATTGTATTTTGTGCCAAATTTTAAACATAAATTTAACTAACAAAATATTCATGCATGTCATAAAAATATATTATTGGAAACTATGTTCGAATACGGATCCAACGATATAATTTTTTTCACATGCATTAACATTTTGTTAGTTAAATATTTATTCAAAATTTGACACAAATTTCAAAAAGGGGGCCAATAAAACAAGACGAAGGTAGTATCTAATTAACAAAACGTTCATCCATGTCATAAAAAGTTATATTATTGAAAAGTATGTTCAAATACGAATCCAACGATATAGTTTTTGCTGACACACATTAACATTTTGTTAGTTAAGTTTTGGTCAAATTTTGGCATGGATTACAGTGGGGACCAACGAACCAGGACAAAGGTAGTCCTGATTGGCTCCTCCCATTTTTTTTTCTATCAGGCTAAACAAGAGTCATTATTGCCATTGATTTTTGTTTTAATATCCTCCGCCGAATCTCCATGCTCCTTGATTGCCATGCAGCTCCTTTTAGTAGTTGATCGAGTAGTTTTCCTCGATACTACCTCCGTCCTGGTTTATTGGCCCCCTTCGTATTTTGTGTCCAAGTTTGACCATAGATTCAACTAGCAAAATATGAATGCATATCATCAAAAATCATATCGTTGAATTCGTATTTGAACATAGTCTCCAACAATAGGACTTTTGCTACATATAACTTATATTTTGTTAATTAAAATTATGATCAAATATAACACTAAATACCAGAGGGGTTAATAAACCAGGACGGAGGTAGTAAATCGGTATAGAGATCTGCCATGCCTAGGAAACTCATTTACAGTAATCGATATACGGGTCAACTTGTGTGATTCCAATTCATACATTGCATGGAACCTGTTGACCGCCTTCTCGCTATTGATGATGGCCATGCTCCTCCCGAGTGAAGAGAATATCTAGGAGAACTAGTTTAATTATTAATGTCCTTCTTGCGTTTGATGTCTATCTCCTCGATGTTGAGCAGAGGAGTACCACTCCCTATCCGAATATTGAGTAGGGTACGCATTTCGGCATCTAAGTTGACCGTCGAATAAATCAGTATATATAAGTTTTATGCTACCAATATTATCTCACTGAAAAATCATTTCAAATACGAATTCGACGGTATTTTTTTGTAACACACATGTCATGTATTATTGATCTAACTAAGTGGTGGACAAAATAAATCTCAAAATATGCATTAAGCCCTGGATGAAGGGAGTATACTACCTTGGGAGTACATGCACGGCCAATAGAGTATATTCTAGCCGAGAAAGCATACGCGCGCGTGCGTGGAGCCTGCAGCTTCCAAGCCAATCTCGATCGGAAAACCACGCGCAGTGTACCAAGTGCTCCGTTTGACCCGGGGCGCTCATCACCCCAAGGCCTTGGACAGCGTGCGGGTTCATCCACACCGGAGCAATCGGGCTGCGTAGCTCAAGCTGCACCACGTGCATGCACCACCCTCGACTGCCAAAACTCTTCGAGATGGTAAGTACGTGTTCCATGCATGCACACAAGTTGCACCCTCAACTTCCACTAGCTATTTGTTTGTTTACTTTGCTTGCACACAAGCATGAGTATAGTAGCACTGATGTAGACAGTAACCGTGAAAGCAGTGCAGTCAAGTGCGTGTGCGTGCTTCCGGTATGGACAACGCGTGGTTCATGGGAACAGGAGCGATCGGACTGCCTGGCTCCGGTTGCACCACGTGCATGCACCGATGCTTCCCGTTGCACCCTGTACACGGCCAGCTAATTCCGCGTGCCGTCGCCATCTGCAACGGAAAAATACTCTGTCTAGACATGTTAGAGGTCTGTATTCAATCCTTTTAGTCCACCAATTAGTTTCTGGTACTGTAGTAGAGCTGTTTGGTAGCTCACATGGCTCCTTGAAGCCACGCGTTCTATTTCCGTCTCCGCACTTAGGGGCTGGTTCTAGGCTTAGTATTGCCATACTTTGTCACACATTTTTGTTAACCTTGCTTAAGCTTAGTTTATTAAAATGAATGCCATAAGTTGGCAAGCCTAAGGAAATCTTACCACATTTTTTATATGTATGCCATGTGGGGCTCAAGTTTAGCTTGCCTAAAGTGTGGCTTGAACCAACACTCACCTAAGTTAGTCAATTTTGCCGAACTTTAGATGTGGCAACCTTTGGCAAAGTTAGTCACAAACCAAACAACTCCTTTGTATAGTACTAATACAAATGCCCGTGCGTTGCAATAGGCTAAAAATATAGTAAAAGATACTCCGTGTGACAGTAAGTGCCATTTCTTATATCCAGTTCTGTTAAACATCGGATCGTAAATAATCCATCCTAACATCTTTCACCTGATTGAAGAGCAATGGTGCATGGAATAGTCTAGTAATGGGGTTTATCTCCTACTTTTTAGAAAACACAAATATTTCTTTGTTTCAAACTAATTATTCTTTTTGACACTTTTAATCTTTTTATTAGAATTGAAACATCTTTTGAAGATTAACATTTTATAGAACACATATTTTTAAAATATGATTTTATATTTTTTTGATCAATTTTAAATGATTTTGTTAAAAAAATTGGAACATTTTTGTAGGAGTTTTGTGCATTTAAAAGAAAAACGTGAACATATTTAAAACATGATTTTTTTTAAAAGCAAGAAGAATTTGAAACACTTTTTATCTTGAAAAACACACACATGCTCGGTATCCGCAGTAAAAAAAAAGGATTGTTAGTATAAAGTTGGGAAAGTCGTTGGGATGTCCTTTGGTGGCTCCTCCTTCATATTAACATTATCATCGGGTGGAAGAGGAATGGCGGGAGTGTTTTTAGCAGGATTTGCAGAGAGTGAAATTGTTGTATACTATTTGAGAGTTTAATAACTAATTCAAATGTATTTTCTTATAATTTCAAAATATTTTCAATGCAAATGAATTTATTTTGGATGGAAGGGTACTGGTGCGTTGAAGTAGGATTGTTTATATACGTTATTTATCAATATTCAAAAACAAACATGTTTTTACTATGTTGATTTTTTTAGAATATGTTGGTTGCTTGGTTTGCAAGAATATATTCCGTTCCTTTTCTTTTGCACTATTTAAACATGGCCCGAAGACCAAACCGCACGCACTCCCCGTCATCACCGTAAAAATGAAAGCTTTTCTGGTAGGTGCTCATTTAGGATAATTTTTTTCTTTTTGCAATCGGTAGCACAGTACAGGTACAAGACAACTCTATATTCAGTGAAGGTTTTTGTTCCTCTCCTGTGAACATTTATTTTTCAGATCACACTCACATAAATATCAGCAAATGGCTTACTAAGTTGAAACTGTTACTGTAAGAGTGTAAGAGCATCTCCAACAGCCGCATTAAACAAGCGCCGCGCCGCAAATTTACCCATTTTAGCGCGCACGCAATTGCTAGTGTGTCTTCAGCGGACGCACAATTGCTAGTGTGTCTTCAGCGGGCGCGCAATAACCTCGCGCGCGGCATATAGAGTTGGGCGCGCGGTCCGAATCTCTATCGCGTGCTGCGTATTTGGGGCGCCCGCTTCCGCGCGCGGAACACACGAGCGCTTGCGCTGCACTCTCTCCCCCGCACCACCTTCGCCCCGGATGCGCCGGCGCGGGCGAGCTGACCCGATGGACGCACGCGCCGGCACCCCTTTCACCCCATCCTACAGCCGCGAACCCTTCACCGCCGCCGCCACCGCAAACCCTAGCGCTCGGAGCATTGGCCACGCCTCCGCCGGAGCTCCTCCGAGCATCGGCCTCGCGCGCGGCCTCTTCATGCCGCCGCGGATGACCTCCGCGGCTGGTGGCGTCGCACCGGCGCCCGCCGTGATGAAGCCACGTGCACCACCCTCGAAGCTCCCAAATGCGGCACGGCCAAAGAAGGGCAAGACATCTGTGGCGCGGCCGACGATGACGAGGCTTGATTCTTGTGCCTTTCATTTGGGTCATCATAAAACTTGGTTTGCATCTTGAACTTGGTTGAATTATGGTGTGGGCATGAATTTGAACTTGTGGGCATGAACTTGTGGGCACGGATTTGGTTGGAATGATGTTTTTGATTCAATATATGCCATGTGTTTTGTGTTGAAGTGTGAAATTTGTGCCCAAAATGAGAACTAATGTAAGCGCCGGCTGCTCGCGCGCGCTGCATTTTAGCGCGCTGCTAGAGCTGCACGCACGAGCTGCATTTTAGCGCTACTGCTGGAGCAAGCGCTGCGTAATGCGCCAAACCTAGCGATTGGCGCGCAGTAAACCAGATTTTAGCGCGCCGCGTGTTGGGCGCCTATTGGAGATGCTCTAAGGCGGTACAGTCAAATAATCACAGTGGACCAATGTGAGGAGGTGACACCTAGCAGATAACCATTTGTTGGAACGCCAAGAACAATCACATATAAATCCAACGTAATTCGATGCATCCAACAGCTTCCAACAACAATGATTGATTTAAAAAAAGGAAACACTAACGCCCACACGTGTGGGCGTTTGCATCTCGCCCCACACGCGTGGATCCGCGTCCGTTTGTGGGTGCATGAATCTTGGCATGTTTGTGATGCCACGTAGGACTGGGCTGGTGTGTGGACATCCACCCGGTGGCCCACATGTCCGTTTCACCACACGGAGGGGCCGGTGTGTGGGCGTTTAGCAGTTAGCCCACACGCTAGTTTTCACTCACGCATAAGGGCTGGTGTGTGGGCATTTGCCATCTCGCCCACACGCCCGTCTCCTCTCCCACACCCAAGCTGCCAGTTGCCATGTGTTTTGTAGTGTACATGGCAACTGCTTTAGTGTGCTTGTAAGCAGATGGCAACTCTCTCTTTTTTTACTCGAACATGTCAGTTGCCATGTGTTTTGCAGGGTACACGACAACTGCCCTAGTGTGTTTGTAAGCAGATGACAACTCTCTCTTTACCCGAACATGTTGTTTTGTCATGTCTTTTTTGTAGAGCTACACGACAACTGCCTAGTGTTAGCAGGTGGCAACTCCTAAGGTTTTTGAATCATGGCAACTGTTGTAAACCAGACGATACATGGCAACTGCTTAGTGTTAGTAGGTGGCAACCTCTAAAATTTTCAAATCATGACAACTATAGTAAACCAGATCATACATGGCAACAGCTGCAGTTGTCCAAAACGGCATCTCGCACTTGACCTGAGATGGTAACTGCAGTTGAGCAACCATGGCAACTGCAGTTAAACGGACATTGAAGAGGGTCCAGACCATGGCAACTGCGGGGACGCATGTTGACTGTCACGCGGGACGTGCGGGACCATGAGTTAGGTGGCTGAGAGAGGTCGTGTGTAAGTTATCCATTTTGCCCACACGTAGGCGTGTAAGAGGGACCACAAGGAAAAAAGAGGCGTGTGGGCGCTAGTTGTTTTGCCCACATGTAGGCGTGTGGGCTGGTCCTCTTAGACACCACACAAAACATGTGGCCAGACCCCTTAACGCCCACACATGTGGCAGTTATCGTCGTCCAAAAAAGCAATAGGCAGCAAATCCCCACCGAGCCGCACATCATGTCCCTTATCCACACAACATCTCCATTCCTCCGCCTCCATCCTCGTCACACCACCAAGCGCTGCTCCTCCTCCTCTTCTCTGTCCAGTGTGCCCATGCACAGCTAGGCGTAGCCCCGCTGCAGCGACCACTACCGGATCCTCCCGTCCGTGCACCCCCACCCTCGCATGTCGGCGGATCCCTCGTTGCACAGCCATGGCGGGCCGGCCTGTTCGAGGCCGCCGTCCCTGCGCCCCCCCCCCCCCCCCCCCGCCACCACCCACCTAGCACCTAGCAGCGCCCATGAACGGCTTGGCATCGCCCCGGCCCCCAGTTCCCCATCCTATCATCGCCTGGCCGTGCTGTGCTCCCCACAATAGCCACCCGTGCTGCGCCGACTATGCGCTCCTCCACTACTTGAGTGCACTGTCGTGGGGTCATGTCCGCCTTGGGCCAGGAGAGGACTCCAGGGCCGGTAAGGGATGGTGTCAGGCGCGCCGCCACTTCCGCCTGCCTGCCCCACCGCCTCCATTATTCCCCACACCCTTTCCCTTCACTCTCCCCTTGTCGCCGGGTTCCCCGCTCCCCTGCTCCAACCATCGCAAGTGACCATGGCGGGCAACACGCGGGTGCGCTGGATCTCCCGTTCCCCTACTCCAGCACCCGTAATCCCACGGCGGCAAACAAGATGACCTCTGTAGGCGAGTGGGCTCCTGCCGCTCGGCTCACCACGCCGCCAGGATCCCCTGGCCTCGTGCTCCACCACCACCAGTGGCCATGGCGGGCTACACACCCGCGTGATGGATCCCCCGCTCCCTGCTCCAACACCGCAAGTGGCCACCCGCGCGCCACCGGGAGTCCCACGGCGGCGGCGATGGCGACCTCTACAGACGAGCGGGCTCCAACCGCTCGTGTTTGCCACCGCTCCAGCACCGACAGATGGGCGGCCATGGCCATATGCTCATGCTCGGCCGTCTCCGCCCGTGGACGTACTAACTCTGATTTTTTGTTCTGTATGTGTTGACCTCGGACCCTTTTTTCTGTATCTTCAGATGTGCTCTCTCTCCTCTCTTCTCTTTGATTTGTTCGTGTCATTCATAATAGGAGGCTAGGCTCCGCCAAGGACTCGCCAGCGTCCAGACCCCCTCCAATCGAAAGCCTGGATCTTAGAGAGATCGAGTTTTCGGGTAGGAATATGTTACCAAACCCGACATTTGAGAAGCTGGACCATGTCCTTGCTAGTGTCAAATGGGAACAACAGTTTCCCCTAGTCACGGTCCAAGCGTTATCGCGCGCAATCTCGGATCACACCCCATTGCTAGTTGATTCTGACGAGGCCACTCACGTGGGGAACAAAAACACTTTTTCTTTTGAATTAGCGTGGTTTGAAAGAGCAGGGTTCCTGGATCTGATAGCCAGAGAATGGGCTAAAGATTCAGGTGGGAGATCTCCTGTGGAAAGATGGCAGAATAAGATTAGGCATTTACAAAGGTTCCTTCGTGGATGGGCTAAGCACATGCATGGGATTTATAAGGATGAAAAGGAAAGGCTCCTTTTACTTATTCAATCCCTAGACTTAAAAGCTGAGTCCACCATTTTAGATACCAGAGAGGTGGAAACTAAAGTGGAGGTGGAGTTCAGACTGAAAGAACTCCTTCGAGAGGAGGAATTGAAGTGGGCACTGCGGGCTAAGGTTCGCAAAATCGTCCAAGGGGATGATAACACTCAATTCTTTCATATGATTGCTAATGGCAAACATCGAAAAAAGAGGATCTTTCTATTGGAGCAGGACGAGGGGACGATTTTAGGACAAGAAAACCTCAAAGTGTATATAACAAATTACTATAAGCAGCTGTTTGGGCCTTCGGAGGACAACTTTGTGTCCTTAGATGAGTCCAGGGTTGAGGATGTCCCCCAACTCGCGGCGGATGAGAATGATATTTTAACCGCCCCATTTATGGAGAAAGAGGTGTTTGAGGCTATTTCACAAATGAAGAACAATAAGGCTCTAGGGCCGAATGGTTTTCCGGTGGAGTTTTATAAAAAGTGTTGGCACATTGTCAAAGGAGATTTACTTCCGATTTTCCATGATTTATTCTCTGGACAACATCATTTGTTTCAATTGAATTTTGGAACGATAACTTTACTTCCTTAGAAAACAGAGGTCGTTCGTATTGGGTAGTTGAGGCCTATCTGTCTTCTTAATGTAAGTTTCAAAATTTTCACCAAGGTCGGGACCAATAGGCTTACGCAAATTGTGCACTCTGTAGTGCAACCATCCCAGACTGCTTTCATGCCGGACAGAAATATCCTAGAAGGGGTGGTCGTCCTGCATGAAACACTCCATGAACTCCACACGAAAAAACTTGACGGAGTTGTTTTCAAAGTGGACTTTGAGAAAGCGTACGATAAGGTCAAATGGCCTTTCCTTCAATAGGCCGTGCGAATGAAAGGTTTTGATCAAGCCTGGAGGCACCAGGTAGAATCTTTCACGCAAAAAGGGAGTGTTGGAATTAAAGTGAATGATGATATAGGTCACTACTTCCAAACACACAAAGGATTGAGGCAAGGCGACCCGATGTCACCTATCCTATTCAACATAGTGGTTGATATGTTGACAATTCTCATAGGAAGGGCTAAGGATGCGGGGCAGGTAGGTGGCCTAGTTCCGCACTTAGTTGATGGAGGTGTATCCATCCTACAGTACACTGATGATACCATCATCTTCATGGAGCATGACTTGGCAAAAGCGCAAAACATGAAGCTTGTGTTATGCTTATTCGAACAATTGACAGGGTTAAAGATTAACTTCCATAAGAGCGAATTGTTCTGTTTTGGAAGAGATAATGATGACCAAGACGCATATAAACAATTGTTCGGGCGTGAATTGGGGGCTCTACCTTTCACGTATTTAGGTATACACATCCACCATCATAAGCTGACTAACAGAGAATGGAAGTGCATTGAGGATCGATTTGAAAAGAAGCTGAGCTGCTGGAAGGGCAAGCTGATGTCATACGGAGGCTGATTAATTCTCATTAATTCGGTCCTCACGAGTATGCCCATGTTTCTTCTTTCCTTCTTCGAGGTACCTGTTGGGGTCCGGAAAAGGCTAGACTTCTATCGATCACGATTCTTTTGGCAGAGCGATGAACTAAAAAGAAAGTACAGACTTGCTAAGTGGGATATCATTTGTCGGCCAAATGACCAAGGAGGTCTAGGCATTGAAAATTTGGAGGTGAAGAACATATGTCTTCTTAGCAAGTGGATGTTCAAACTTTCGATTGAGACAGAGGCCACATGGGCTCAACTGCTGCGTAATAAGTACCTTCACTCAAAGACCTTGTCCCAGGTGACAATGAGGCTACTGATTCGCCTTTTTGGAAGGGATTGATGAGAGTCAAATCACTCTTTTTCAATAGGACAAGGTTCATAGTTGGAAACGGTAACACTACAAGATTCTGGGAGGACACATGGCTAGGGGACACGCCCCTTGCACTCCAATATTCGTGTCTGTATAGTATTGTTCAGCATAGAGACGCGTATGTGGCTTCAGTATTCCAGTCCATTCTGCTCAATATTCAGTTTAGGAGGATGCTAGTGGGAAACCGTTGGGAAGTCTGGCTCAATCTTGTGCGAAGATTGATGGATGTTCAGCTGTCTCAACAGCCCGATCGATTATGCTAGAAGCTAACTAAGAATGGAGAGTTTTCAGTCAAATCCATGTACTTGGATGTAATCAACTCTAGCGTGATTCCTCGTTCAAAGCATGTTTGGAAAGTCAAAGTACCTTTGAAAATCAAAGTGTTTATGTGGTTTGTGCATAAACAAGTTATTTTAACTAAGGATAATTTGGCAAAACACAATTGGATAGGATCTACAAGATGCAGCTTTTGCGACCAACATGAGTCAATCAAACACCTTTTTCTGGATTGTCCTCTGGAAAAAATGCTGTGGCGGTCGGTTCACATAGCTTTCAACATAACTCCTCCGAACTCCATCACCATGTTATTTGGGACGTGGCCAGATGGGATAGATTTCGCAACAGTGAGACACATTCGTGTAGGAGTATGTGTGCTTTATTATGGGCAGTCTGGAACTGCAAAAATGATTTGGTCTTTAACAGAACAACAAATATTCATTTTTTGCAGGTTATTTTCTAAGCCACTGTGTTGATCCGTATGTGGTCGCTGCTCACTCTGACGGAGGCCAGTGATCGTTTGATTACTAGATCTATCCGGTGGGAGATAGTAGCTCAGGATATTTTCAACCGGTTTGGATGGCGGTCATATAATAGGATAGGCATTTAGTTCCTATCGTTTTTGCCAGCCGGTTGTGGCTTCTCTTTTACTTTTTAGCTCTTTGTGAGCCTTTTTTTCCTTGATTGAGACAGCAAGACTTGTGTAAGACCTTTTGCTTATTAACAATCATGGCCGTATGCATCTTTCTGATGCAGAGGCCGGGGTGAACCCCCCTTTTCGAAAAAATAGGCAAGCTCCAGTCCAGGTGGATACGACTGCGCTTGTATGTTTTCTAGCAAATATCAATGCGATGATCATCCCCGCGACTACTGCTTCTGTTGTATGGCGTCTGTCTTTATACCTAGGATCCATCTATTTCTGGAGCACATCCTCCTCAATGCGGTTGCATCTCTTCCGTGATATCAGAATCTATGAAACGATCTCTGTAAGCTTGTTCCGTGCTCTGTCACCTCGCCGGTTTACCAGAACGGGGATATATGAATGAAACCGACCAAGTTAACTCCTTCGATTTCAGTAAACAATGTGTAAAATTCGGCAAATACCTTGTCTCGAACCTCATTTCCATGTAAGCATCGACTTGCGATCAACATGAATATCCGGTTGAGCTCCTCTTTCAGATCGACTACCCCCTCTTCTCCCCATCTTGCAAAGTAGTTATGTTGAATATAACACATTATCACAACGTCAATTAGTTGTGTTAACCCTATGTAGCAAATTAACAAACACCGCGTGTTTGTGCACATATATAGCATCTGGAAAGAGTATGCCTTCTATGAAAGGTTGGTACAATATTTGTATTTTGCAACATGTGTGTGCTAATTAAATATATGTAACACTACTACGATGGAAATCAATAATTCCTTTTTTGAATTAATATTCTTATTTATAATACAATAATTTACAGGAAAATGTCCATGTAGTACACCATATCCAGGTTTAAAATTTTCAACAATATATCCAAATTTTGGTAATTTTGTGGGTACCAAAATACTAGTCACCCCAAAAGTATGGAGTGTGCTTCGCATCGGCCGGTTGATCCTTTTAAAAGATCTGCTTGGTCGCGAGCCATGAAATTTACGCGTCGAGTGGCCGAGCGGGATTCTCCACCATTGCTCCTTTATAGCAAAGATGATGTTGCGGTAACTTTTTGCAACAGAGGTCATGTTATAGAATTTGTTTTTCCGAAACGAATTCATGTTGCAGAAAAAAACCTCGCCTCATGCATTCAAACATTGGTTATGCTTCAGAAACATCACCCATGTTGCAATACATCAAATCCCAATTGAGAGAGAGAGAGAGAGAGAGTCGAGCGCAGCCGGGAGCTCATGTGTGGAGAGAGGGACGGGTAAGGAGAGAGGAGGAAGGAAGGACAAAGGGGTTGGCAGCGGCGTACTCTAGCGATCGCTGGCGGGGAGGAGGTCGTGCGCACGGAGGTGCACGGGCGTGTCCTGCGTGAGGCTGAGTGGTGGCGGCATGAGGTGGGATTCGGAAGGGAGATAGGGAAGGGTGGTTCCAGGCTAGGTTTAGAAGAGGATGGGATCTAGCAAAATAACGTGCACAATCAATCTCATCTGACGGCCACGTGTCCGGCCAACGTAGCGACAAATCGATCGGGTGATTTGAAGCATTTCCACAAAAGTGTGGACTATACTAAAAAAACAAAATTTATTTAAATATTAATGAAATACTTCTTAAATGTGTAATAGTTCACATATTTTAGAGGCTTAAAATAATATTCGTACGCAAATTCAAAAATCTATCCCTATTGAACATCTTGGAATCCCAATTTTTACTTTTAACAAGGGAGTGGTGCATCTGGCCATTAAGTGCACCGCTATTGTTTTGTTAAAAAAAGTATTTATCCGATAATTGAGTTCACCTTATTTTGATATCATTTTGCAGCAACATCCAGATTAAGTGTCAAATTATAATGACTTATAAAGATAAACTGAATAAAAATAGTATTGATGGCATTTATGTATTTGTGTATTGTACCATTTTACAATGAGCATGGATATCAGACTAATTTTATTTATGGCACGTGTAGAGTACTTTAAATAGTGTGGATTTTCTCATAGATGTATAATTTAAGAAATATGTTAAAACTCATACCAGAATACATTAATTGCATAATAGGAAGTGTGATAGGAAGTGTGTGGTCAAATTTCACTACGTATTTCGCTGACAAATAGTTTCTTTCAAACTTTGCAGAAAAAATAGGAAATTGTTAAATAAAATTCCGCCGTCAATTTTTCCATCAAAGATCCCACTATATACTTATTTTCGCAAATTCTACTTCGTCTTCACAACAAGGAGCACTCTTGAGATTTTGCAAAGTAAGAAACATTGTCTACTTAGACACAGAGGGAGTAACATGAAATAGCAAGTTAGGTTCTCTAATAATCTTTTGAGCAAACAATCTGACTTCTTTGATTAAATTAAATAATGCATAGTGCATTGAACTGAACAAACAAGAAAATTGGAAGCTCGGAGTCAAAGTTGCTTTCTTGGGAATTTGAAGTAAAAAAACGTCATCTATTTAGAAATGTATAAAAGCAGGAAGCTTTGTTATTTTATAATACTGCTTGAATTAATTGCAACCTTGTTCAGAAATATAATTACGTGAGGAGGCATGATGTGTGATATACCCTTACCTCCACTTCACAAATCATGGGGTCAACATGGCCTCTTAGCTATGATGGTTTTAGGGCATCGATGTAGAAGCGAATCTCCTCCATTCGAGTGGTGCAATCTACGGCAAATCCATTCTCTTGGCCAAACATGGGCATGAACTCGTTGAAATTACCCTGGGAAAATTCTGACTCGGAACCTTGAAAGAAAGGACCAGAGACCTCTGGCCCAACCAAGAAGCTTATCCTTTTCCAAAGAAAACTTACAGTGAACACACTGCCAAACTTGTTATACAGATAGGTCATTGTAACTTCGGGGCCCTTTGTACACAGGGTAGGTAAGAGTTTTAGGAGAACTAGCCACAGAAAGTCACATTGGAGAGTAGAAAATTACATTAAACGAAACAGAGATGCAGTGTCAGCTTTCTTAAATTTCAGTTAAGATTTTTTAACTATTTCAGAAGTGCTGGAAGAATATTAGTTCAAAAGTGATTGATAAACAAAATAGTGTCCATTCGACTTAAAGATGCTGAAATGGGATACCAAATACGGCACACCGGGACAAACACCAAACCATATAATAGGAGAGAATTGGAGAAACATGTAGAAAGTGATCTGCATGTAAAGAACTTTTAATAACTGAACTGAATCTTTTTTACTATGGTACATACTCTGAATGGGATTTTGCATATTATCAGATTTTTGCTGCCTTTTTCATTTTCTTCCTTGTACTTCTCTCCTTAGTCTGTACTTTAGTGTTGAGGGCTTTTACATTGTTCATTGTTTGTACCTTTTCCTTTCAGCCTAAAAGAGAATACAACGTAAGCTTGGAGCTGAATTGGTAGCTTAGAGACTAACTGCTATGTAAGAACACACAGCCTGCTGCTAGTATTACTTATGTACAAATGAGAACTAAAATAATCAGAAATAACCTAGAAGATATAAAAGAGGGGCATGGATGTATATCCAAAAACCAAAAGGGAATGAAACTAGTGAGCTATTAACAAAAGACGAGAAGTACCCGCATAAATTTGAGAACCAGCACCACAATAATATGATCACTACAAAATATGGCTGTAATTTGTTTATTCTGCAATTACATAACCAAAAGCATATCAAAATTATAGCCCATCATCTGAACTCTAGGCATATCAAAATTGAACTAAATTAACCTGGCACAGCTGCGAGTCGACTTTTATCATTATAAATGACAGTAACATGGATAACATCCAGAATAATTAGTACAGTGCCAGTACAAAATGGCAGAGCATATCTTGGGAATAGGAGAGGTGAAATCGTCCAAAAAGTACCTGAATGTTCTCCTGTAGTGAGGCAAACAGAGTAAACTGAAGCCTCATGACCTTAAAATATGCAAGCTTGGGTAAGGATGTGCTTTTCTAGAAATAGTTAAACTGAACTGATAAAAAGAAGGTTATTGCATGAGAAGTTTGCAACCGGACTGCTAAATAATACTACATACTAATGTCGTACGAGACAATAGTTATATAAACTTTGCCTGAGGAATATGTATAGCTGAAGATATTCATTACAGGGTACCATTTGCATAAGCACAAGAAATAGTCATCAGTTGGTGAGCCGCTTAGCCCTCTATGTTCTGAACTGAAGTGCAACACAAACAACTTCCACACAGAACCTCAAACAAAGCATCATCAAGAGATCTTAGTATCTTACAAGAAGAATCATGGAACAATGTGCCGCTATGAAGATGTTAGCTACTAATTCCCCTTCCAATCTGTACAAATCCTCGCCGCACAACAAATTCTTATGCCAGTGTATGTAAACATGGACCGCTGATCTGTATCCTATTCTACTTAAAAACTACATCCTATTGAACAACCCCGGCTGAAAAATAATTTTGTACCCCGCAGCAGTCTGTGTGTTCTTTTTGAATCACGCAAAGGCTGACTTGACAAAGATAAATTATAAACGTTGTTGAACTGCTCAGGTGCTAAGATAAACATCCAGCACTACCTGGGGAACTTGTTACGTACTAAAAGAAAAGAACGATAGAGAACATTTTATCATTGCTAAATAACTCATGAACCACAATACATTTTAGAAATTCGCTGCATCTATGAAAGCAAACCTGAGCGTCCATGGGGCATCGAAGAAGCTTTAGTCAAAAATGCTTCTCGAAGAAAGGAATACCCTCTCAACCTATATGCAGAGGGACAAAAACTATTAGTCTTTGTTATCAAATTTAAAATCAAACATATGCGCATTCAGAATATTAAACTGAGAACCTCACTGAACATAGTCATCATGTTTCATGGGAAATGGTAATAGGAAACTAATAAAATGCTCTTTTAATCAATTTCAACAGAATCAATGCACGGTAGTAACTTCATGAGGTGTGACCGAGTGCATAAATATCTCAATACCAGCTGAAAAGAAGTCACTCTCTGTAGCTTCTTCAGCTCAGCCAACAAAGACATGAACGGTGTAGCCGCTCGAAGCAAAACCGGAGCATGGACCGGGCACAATCACCCCGCATCGCTGGAGCCGCCGGGAGCACAATTGTTAACCTGCACATGAAAACCCCAACATAAATTAGGATTGGTTTTACCTACTAGAACAGATCAGACCAACTATGGGGAATTATGGGGGAAGAAGGTGGCAGCTCACCTGGAGAGGAACACCATGGCACCACCGAAATACAGAAGGTCTTCCTACAACAAGGCAGCTCGGTGGGCAAGATTGTGGAAGTCGAAGGAGGTGCAGCTGCTGGTTGATGCAGCCATCACTGTAGGAGTCAACCCCACCCAAACCCTAGGTGCATAAGAAAATTAAATTTAGGTGGACATGAAATAGATGGAGGAGCTCAAGTCACCAAGGGAAGATGAGACCTTCCTAGCACATGTGCGTCTTCTCCATCCTGCCTGGATGTGAGAGATTGGAGGAGTAGCATTGAGGAAGACAAGAGGACCGGGCGAAGAGGAAAAAGGGAGGGGAGCTCACCTATTCAATGCCCTCAACAAGGCCGCCATGCCGACCGCAGCAACCGAAAGACGAGCAGGCAGTAGCAGGGGTGCGCATGGAGGAGGCAGGGCGAGGAGGAGCGACGCCGCCTCCACTGTTCCTCAGGTACGGGGAAAGATACTCGGGAGTCAGGGTGCAAGCGGGGCGGGTTGCGGCTGCCCGTCGGACGCCAAAGCGGGAGCCAACTAGTTTAGCGGGCCAACGCGGCTGCCCGCCTCAAGCCGCATAATTATTAAGCGGACAATGCGGCAGCCCGCATGTGACCGCAAAGACCCGCCAGGCACATGTACTGTACAGTTCCGTCCCAACGTTGTACAGTCACAAAATTCATCACAAGACTACAAGAGCCACATGTATCACAGTAAGCTGCTTGTTTCAGCCTTTGAGGACAGCAATGTACGCACAGCAGTGTACTCATTCAGCAAACTAGTAGTATGTACAGCAGCAAGAGAACCCTTTGATTTCTAAAACATTATGCTCAATTGCTCATTCAGTAAACTCAACAATGTTAACACATATTACTGCAGAAGGTAAGTGGCACGAATTAGTACAGCTAAATTCAACAAGATAGCAAGAATTCAATTAACTACTACAGCTAAATCAGGCGACTCCTGATATGAAACTGACTGATAATATACAAAAAGCTTCAGATGCTTCGTCGCTTGTACAAAAAGCTTGATCTTCTGGGCTTAATACTGCTGCGGATGCCGATGCCGAGGGTCTCCAAATATACTGCTACTGATGCCGAGGGTCTCCAGATATATTGAACGGAGGTTCTGCATATGAATAAGGTGTACGATATTTAGCCAATGGATGAAATTAGAATACACTCGAGAGAAGAACAGGAAGTTGTCTCCAACTGCTATGTATCTCATCTTCTAAAAAAGAACTTCACTGCCAAACTAAACTCATAAGAAAGTTTGCAAGCTCTGACTTGAACTACAATATGTATATAAGTTAGCTAGCTTTCGTGGAAATTAAATGCATTTTACTGGTTAACCTGCTGTTGTGATTATTCAAGGAAAAGAAACAAGCATGCAGGGTCCTGAAACTGAAACTGAGCAAAAAAATGCAAACAGGGAAAATAACTGATGTTCATGTATCTCACCTTGACAAAAACTGATGTTCACTACCATTATACAGTTCCTGGAATAAAAAAACTAATATGTATTTCAAGATTAGGCTTACCTAATGCTGCAATCAATGAGCATCAATATCAACACTTGTTCCATAAATAAATCGTTTATTATCGTGCCAACATGATTAGTTCCTGCAATGAGACAAAAAAAAGTTACAAGTTATATCATCATAACACTAAAGAATGCTAACTATCACTAAAAAGAGAGTTTGTTACCTCGAGGTCGCATCCAATCTTGTAGACAGATTAATGCCTCTACAGTGGTTTCTATCATTCTGCTCCTATAGTCACTCAGTATTCTTCCTCCGGTGGAGAAGGCTGACTCTGATGCTACAGAAGATGCAGGTGCAGCCAGTATATCCTTTGCTATCCGAGATACTATGGGGTACTTGTGTGCATTTGTGCACCACCAGGATAGTATGTCGAAGCCATCTTCTTGCGGGCAAATTTCATCTTTTAGGTAAATATCAAGTTCACTCAGCTTTGCTCGATTTTGTTGATGTTGTTGAACATGCTTGTTCCATTGATCCCATGGGTTATCAGTACTTGTACCAACATTGCTGGTTCCTTGATCATTTCCCATACTTGAGTCACCCTCATGCACAGAATATTCAACAAATAAATCTTTGAATGTTCTCTTCACTTTAGCAAGATATCTCGTTGCGTCACTTTCAAGTCTAGATTTCAAGCAAAACTCCAAGAATTTGAACTTGTATCTTGGATCGAGTATGACCGGAATACAAATGGTCAAGAATGAAAGCTTCCAATACTTCATGAACTTTTCTTGCATTGCTTCAACCATGGACTTGATGACAATATCGGTCTGGTTGGCCTTTCTTTGCAATGTTAGATGAATTTTCCAAAGTTGGTGGAAATACAAATGAGCCGTTGGATATAATGTACCGGATACCACCATAGTTGCGTCAAGGAAAAGCTCTAACAAGATGCAAACATATTGTGCCGTTTCCCATTCAACATTTGTAGGTTGACATGTAAATGTTGTGTCCTGCAACTTCATAGCGATGAATGCTCTCCTATACTCTAGGGCTGTTTTGATCATCAAGTGCGTTGAATTCCACCATGTGACAACGTCTAGAGATAGGCTCTTTTGGCAACCAATACCTTCTTGTGCAACTATTTCCTTAAAATTTCTGTTTCCGAGTGGGGGAGCTTCTAACAAACCTGATGCTTTCCCTGATATTATCCACTGCTTTGCATGTAATCTCCAACCCATCTTGGACAATAAGGTTGATCACATGAGCTGCACATTGACCATGTAAAAGATCTCCTTTACAAGGTAGGAAATTCTTTCCTAACAGATTGGATTTGATGTACTTCACACACGAGTTGTTATTTGATGCATTGTCTAGCGTGATGGAGAAAATCTTCTTTGGCAAACCCCAATATTGCATGCATTCTAACATGATATTAAATAAATTTGGTCCATTATGTGGTGTTTCTGCCTTGCAAAACCAAATCACTTTTTTCTGCAATTTCCACTTCGTCGTACTAACAAAATGGCATGTTATACACATATAGCTCACGGCTTGACTTGAAGTCCACATGTCGGCGGTTAAAGAGACACGAGAGGTTAAGTTCTGTATAGCCTCTCGAAACTTTTCCCTTTGTTCATGAAATAGCATGAGGCAATCAACTCTTATTGTCGTCCTAGACACCACCTCAAATGTGGGATTCAGACTGTACACAAATCTTCTAAATCCCTCGTATTCCACAAACGAGAATGGCAATTCATGAACAGCAATCATCCTCACCAACTCCCAATGAGCTCTCTGGGGTCATAGTTCCATTTCTCTAGACTATTATTTGGATCAGGTTGTGGCATGGCTGATTTAACTGAGTCGAGAAACTCATTGATCTTGGCTCTTTCCTCGCAAACTAACAAATGCCTAATGCAATGACTAGTACCAGCTGCTCTTGTACAACCAAAAACTCTCTTGCAATGTTTACAGTGGGCTTCCTTGAGTTTGTTGCCATCATACACAGGATCATAATCATTCTAGATTTCAGATTTAAGTTTCCTTCCTTTTCTTTTATGTGAAAGACCTACGGAATTTGAGATGAACAAATAACTTATGCCAAGACATTTGAGATATGCGCACAATTGACATTAAAACTTAACATGTGTGTGCAGAATAGACATTAAAACTTACAAGGAATCTGAGGCAGTGTTGGCGATGATCGTTTCACACCTAATCTTGGAGATGCCTGAGATAACACGACATTAACCGAGTCGGGAGTGTGGGGCGATAAATTCATCGCGTATTTATTTAGTTGGAAGTGTTGCCTTTATTCAATTACTAGTAGAACGCCCGTGCGTTGCCACAAGCCTTTTAACGTTTTTCAGTTACACATATATACTTGTATTGTTGTATAAACTTAATGATTTTTTGCCCCTTTCAATGACATCGCCTTGGAACCCTTGTCGCTTGATTATTTTTTAACATCGACATAATCTATACCCATCTCTCACATAATACGCAAAAATTAACATATGTACAAATACACCTTTTATATTATCATATGCAACATATATACAGAAGAACAATTATTTGTATGTATCTCTCTCCAGAGAAACTTGCGTGTGGGGGCTGAAGCACAAGCGAGGATGAACGAACGACCTACGACGACCAACCATCACCGCCCCAGATTGCTCCTTTAGGAGTAGAAGATTGGGTGACATATGGTAATGTTAGCTGCAATTTTGGTAACGTATGAAAAGATTAATTTATGTGATCGAACAATTTATGGTAAGTTTAATTAATTTAAATTTGATTTTTAAAGTTTGACCGTGATTGATTCTTTCACATAAAGACATTACTCCCCCGTTTCTTTTTAGTCTGCATATAAGGTTTGGTCAAAGTCAAACTTTGTTAACTTTGACTAAGTTTATAGAAAAGTATATCGAGATTCATAATATGAAATCAATATTGTTAGATGCGTCATGAAATTAATTTTCATAACATATAGCTTTAGTATTGTAGATGTTAATATTTTTTCCTATAAAGTTGGTCAAACTTTATAAAGTTTGACTTTGACCAAATCTTATGTGCAGACTAAAAAGAAACGGAGCGAGTCTAAATAACGGATTCGGCTTGCCTTCTCCCTCCCCATGCTCCCATCTGTGCCTCCACTTCATCCTACGGCTGTTGTTTTTACCTTTTCCTTTCTATTATTTAATCATCCCCCTGATTTTAACGGGGTGGGCCCGGGCCTTATTTTGTTTCAATCAAATCATGCCACGTATGCGGGAGCACGGATGGGAGCATGAGGAGGGAGCAGGCAAGTCTCGTCCCTAAATAACTTGCCCCCGCATGGAAAGTTCTGATCAGTTCAGATTTTTTTTATTGTGCCGGAAATGAGGCGAAAATAAACCAGTGAGAGGGGATGGTGGGAGGGGGGACGAAAAAAAACCTGCTAAATAAAATGGACGAAAGTGGTGGGACAAAAATAACCCGTGGATACTATTCACCAACTCAGACATTAGAAGGAGAGATTATTATTCAGGTAGCTCACAGCCTACAGTGTTCATGATATAGTCTGGCAGAAACTGAAACCAGGCTTTACAAATTTCACTACAGCAACCTTCCCTTGCCAGCGAGTGAGCCGCACCATTAGTTGTGCGCCTTACAATTGGACTATGGACTCCAAAAAAGCTCTAAGCATCGCCTTAATTTCCTCCACAAGCGGACCAGATACCGACAAGTTCATGTTTGTGTCGTTCAACATCGACATCACAACCAGCTCGACGACAAGTTTTTGCACATTCAGTTCCTCTGCCGGCTGAACTGCCCTACACCACGGGCTAACCTGCTGTACTTGTGAGATGTCACGACAGATGAACATGCTGATGAATAACTCAAAAGTATCCTTTCCTTAGAACCACTGTACTTGTGAGATGCCACTGTTGTGCAATCTTAGGGCGTGTTTAGTTACCTCCATCGTTTTTGGGCACTTTGCATACTTGTCCCAACTGGGCCTGGCTGAGCAAATGCAGGCCAAAAACCAATATCTGCATGTTGATTGGTTGTCTGCATTGCGTCAACGCCCAGATGGCTGCAAATTGTTTGGTTGCCTGTGTTTGTGCTTAGGTGTGAGCAGATGCAAAGCACAGCTATTTGGTTGTGTGCAAGTTTATGATCTGCTCACCCCTTTCAAATGTGGTGGAGTTACCACCCATTTGACAGCACACAACACACACACACAACACACTATGATCAACAGCAGCCCAAAAACAGCAAGAACAAGCAAAGAACAGGCAGATCATAAGCTACTAGGCATAAGTTTAAAACATCAGGGCAACCCATGCCCCTGCTGGACCCTAGGGTGCTGCTCCCTGGGCAAAATATGGACATGTTCACAGCAAAAGAGATGATCGGGCTTGAGTTCAAACCTACACTACTTAAGTTCAGAGTACTATGCATGGTTCATAGTAGCACGCATGGTTCAGACTGACAGGTGAACTAGAGGGCTTGAGTGATGTCGCCGGGGCAGCTGTACCTGGTACACCGGACGGTGCAGATGTTGGAGCTGTTGGCATTGTAGATCTGCACCTTGAGCCCTACGCCGGAGAGCTTGAAGACGACAAGGTCACCGGGGACGATCTTGTGCCAGCCGCATAAGTACTCCCAGTCGCGCCCCAGCACCATGTGCCCCTTGAACATCTGCACCTAGACCCAAAACTAGCACCACTTGTTGGCAGAGAGGCTGACGACACGAGGAGGGCCACTGACCAGCCATTGCTTCATCACAGGCCTAAACCACCGAGGGATGATGACCATGGTGATGTCTTCCTGGTCAGCGATCTGCACGTAGAACCTCATAGGTTCCCGTCCACCCTCTTCATGCCCCGTCCTTGGCCTCCTGCCAGCGCCCAGCGGCATTCTCATGAACTCCACCCTGCTAGGGAGCACCACCCTCTTCAGCCACCGGTTGGTGGGGATGAGGTCCTCGGCCCCCTCTATGCCAGTGACGACCTGCGCACCACCGCCGGCTCTGTCCCACTCCGTCTTCATTATCTTGTCAGTAAGATGGCCATCAGTTAGCAACACATATGTCACATGATCAAAGCTAACAAGTAGAACATGATGTATGCTCACTAAACACATCTTACAATGATTACTACTAAGTAATAACACATTATCAGTGCTACTCTCATCAGTGGTTACAGTTATCAGTGATTATAGTTATCAGTGCTAACAATGATCAGATGAAGCCACCGCTCACATGTCCTACTTGCATACTATTTTTAGCATTCAGTTATGTCCTACTTGCATGCCACATGCACTCACGTACCCTAGCAACAAGAGCAACATAACCACAACAAGAATAGTAGCATCAACAACAGCAGCAAAAGAGTAGCATGAACAACATTAGTAACCACTGACAACAGTAGCATATACACTAGTGACAGCATCAAGAACACACAATGTGGCCACTACAAACTAACAATTTGGCAGTAGAAAGTAACAATGTGGCACTAAAATGATGCAAACTAACACTATAGTATGAACAATCTAGGCATGTGGGATGAACAAAGTAAGCATGCACTCTTGTTCATCCCCGAAATAGTGGATTATCATCGAATCCGGTCGAATCTAGTAGAATCCAATCGTTTTGGATCGAATCGGGTCAAATGTACATGCCACAATCTAATCTAGCACACTATGAACTACACTAAGAACCCTAACTAAGAAGCAGAAGGGGATTTGAGAGCTTACAGTGGGGGTTGGCGGTGTAGTGTACGCCGGCCGTGGTGAAAACCCCAGCGGGAAGAGGGGTGCTGCTGCCGCCACCGATGAAGAGGAGCCGGCCATTCTTAGGGTCGCGGCTGCGCACGTCGGCCTACGCCGGCTCGAAGATGACGGCGGCATCCTCGAGCTCTCCTCCCCTTGCACCAAACGCAGAGGAGAAAACCCTCCTATGGGGGTAAAAAGACCCCCATAAGAGGGGCCTGCAAAGGACGGCGCCAGCGGGTATTGGATCCCCGCGATGTTCGAGCCGATGGAGAGGACCACCGGCTCCGGTGGCGGAGCCGGAGCGACAGGCGCCGGCACTGCATTGGCCCGGGGCGGCGGCCTGGTGCAGAAAGGGGAGGGAGCGCACAGTGCTACCGTCAGATCTACTCCGGCCGCAGACAGGCCGACAACCCACACCTCTCTTGGATGGGATTGCTTCCGGCGATGACCGGAGTGGGTGGGGCGCGGGGAGATGGTGGCGTGGCCATCGGAGAAACCGAACGGGCGGTGAGGTGAGAGAGAGGGAGTGGGTGTGAACTGGCGAGGGAGGTGACGGGAGAGGGCATGGGGAGTTAAGAGAAGTCGCATCGTCTCCCGCACATCCCAAGGCATGCAGGCGCTCGCCACGCGTGGCTTGAGCGAGCCTGGCTCACAAAAACGGCCGATTCGGTCGTTCCTCCAGAGCGAGGCTAAGTCCTACTTTGAGATTCGTACGGCTCAGTTTTTTGATGCGGCCCAGCCAAACAAACAGACTAAAAACTGCGCGCGCGCGCCTGGCTAGGCCTAATGCGAGCAACCAAACGCATCCTTATTGTCTTTATCATTACCCCCGTCGTCGACGTTGGACACCGAGTAGTCCTTGTCCTTCACTGTACTATAGCATGATAAGGTTTGCTAGATACGCCAAGGAATTCGAAATCATGCTACTTCCAATCCATATGCTCAAGGTGTGCCTACTCCAGACAGTCTGCAAGTTGTAGCCTGCCCACTTCAGACTGTCTGGAAATTCAGAGAACACAGAACTAGCTATCTGCAGTTGAAAGTTCTGTTTCCATTAGTTCAAATATGAACAGGAAACAGCACCGAAGGGAAGCGCGCTATGCATAACTGGTTACCATTTCCTGATTGACATAGCGGTCTGAACAAGAAATGTAACTATATAGTGTATACTGTATACTGCAGCTAAAGTGAACTGAAGACAACAAAAACAGAGAAAAAAATTATCACATGATCTCACCAATGAACACCACACCACCGCCATGAACAACACACACACACACACACACACACACACACACACACACACACACACACACACACACACACACACACACACACCGGTAACAAACAATCTGACACAAGGCGAAGATTGCATGATCGTCGAGCAGCAAGCACTCACGCCTACAACACGGCCTAAACCATCGTGCTTGTGAAGTATCATGGCAGGCGAGCACGTTGAATGACTGAAACTTATCTTTTCCTCAGTGGAAGCTTGATGGCTTGGCCATCTTGGTGTCTTTATCTTTGCCACCGTCGTCGATGTTGGATACCGAGTAGTCCTCGTTCTTCACGGCCAGGAGCACCAGGACCGCCAGCAACGGGTAGCTGACGGTGGTCAGCCACGAGTTCACGATCAGCTACGACAGCAGGGACGTCTTGTGGGTGTCTACATGCGATGCCACGGCTGCTCCTACAGACCTGCACTCTGCACACCCTTGTAGAAACCAACGTATCTGCAACAACAGAAGTTGAAATTTTATTCCAACAATTACTTGATTGACCAACACCAATTGCATACACTTTTGTTCAGGTGATCAGTTTTATTGACTGACACCAAACAGTGGCGGAGGCAGGAATGGAAATAATCTGATGTTGGGGCGGGGGGTGTAACAAATTACCACACCCTTTTGTTGGAATAGAACTCTTCTTTTAGAGGAAGTAAAGTAAGTCAGGTTAGAATAGAACGAGCTGAAGATTTTGGGAAGGATAAAAACATTAGCATTTTATTGAGTCATTGTTTAGCAATCTCCCTTTAAAAAAATTGTTTAGCAATCTTGAAGTCATTGAGACAAAGACATAGGACAGGAGAAGGATCACAGGAGAGGTGCCTCTGAGAGTGTCTTCAATCTGACATATCCTAACAGAGTTGATCTTTCCAATAGATGATAGCTTATCTAATATCTTGCTCAAAGTAGCAGACTGGTTGGCTATGTGCTTCATGCCATCACGAATTTTTTTGTTGATGAAGATCTTAATAAGCTTGTAGGTTCCTGAGCTGCCACTTTCCTCACTATTTGAACTGCTACTTTCAGCTTCTGTTGATGCTTAGTATGTTGTTGTTGTTGTTGTTGTCGTCTTGTCTCTGTCGGCACTGAGGTCTGAAGCTTCAGCTGGTTCAAAAGGACATGTTGTCTTTCTTTTCATGAGAGGAGAAGAGTGTGTTGAGGTTTGTTTATCTCCTGTTCGCTGGTATGATGGATGAGCTACTAACTTGAGATCATCAGTCTGCGCCTTATCAAGAATTCATTATAAGATATGGGGCAAAGTATAGATTCTTCATAATGTCCCTCTGGCAGTCATCCATTTCTCTAATAATCTAATAAGAACAGAAAAATGATCATTTTCATAATGAAATCCATTACATGACATCCAAACTTATCACTCGATCTGGATTACCAACTTTGGGATGAAAAGTTATTCTAGCAATTTGATTTGTTGTCTTTGGCACTAGAACTCCTTCTGCTACAAATCCCATTTTATTTGCCCCTCGTGTGTAGAATTTCCTTTTCTCTTTGTTAGTCATTTGGTCAAATAAGTGCAGTTGGGGCAAGGCATCTCCAGATGGTAGATTGAACACACTGGCAAACTCTTTAGCTGAACATCCAAAACAACAGAATTTTGGACTCGCGGATGTAGAGACTGGCATGGAATTATCTGATGATATTCTCATCATATCTCTGCTGAAATCCATAAAACCAAGTCAACTTGCAGGATTCAAATAAGCGAATGACCGATTTCAGATCTTACTGGTTGCTGATGTGAAACCAACACGCCCATCTGTGTTGAACCAGTTTCTTATTGAATTGCAACAGCATAGAAACGTGGGTTTGGGCAGGATTTCTCTTTTGCTGATCCATCTTCATTTGAGAATGGGTCTTCTCGTCTTATCCTTGTAACAGCTTTTTCCATCTTGTGAAGATCTTCAGTTGCTAAGCTTGATGAACACTTTGGCAAGCTAGCATGCTCAACAATTGAGATCATCTGAGCCTCTCGATCATCATAAGATACATTAGGCTGACTTGTGGGTTCATGTTGATGAGAGTGTTCTACGTTTGCTGCTTGTCCTTCAGATGATATTTCATTAGCAGGAAAAGGAGGAGAGACTGGTTGAGTTGACCCTTCATTCTCTTGAACTACAGCAACTGTTCAGACTTCAGAGGTGTCTAGTGGTGTTGCTCCAGTATTTGTTATTTCGGCTTCATATGCTTCTTCTTCAGTAAGTGTGGGGTGAAGAGAAGCAGAACGTGTGGGCAGCTCACCATCAAGCTAGTTTATAGTCAGTCTACCTCTTTGACACACTAATTGGAGCGTGGCAGCAGGTTGACGAGATTGCTCAGGCCGTGGGAGAGTTGGCAATAAGTTGCAGCCCGCTGGAGTCAAGCATGAAACATCGGTGAACGGTATCTTGAGGAGGTTGCTCAGGCCGTGAGATAGCTGGCAAGCTGCAACCCGCAGGGCCGGGCCCATAGTTGTACAGAATGTGCGGCCCACATAGAACCCATGAATTTTGGGGGCCCAATTTTTTTATAGGCCATGTATGTTTTTTTAACTGTTCCCGAGCTGAGCGTTGGGCCTGGCATGCCGTTGGGCCCCGCTTGCGCATCTGCATGAGTTGAGGATCGAGGCGTCAAGCAAGGCTGCTGTCAGCGTGTTTGGTTGCGGGTAATTAGAGTTAGGGAATGAGAATTGAATGGGCACGAGACTTCAAATCTATCGTTTGGTTGGAGGTATTGGGAATTCACAAGGGAATAGGCATGGGACAGACTCCAACTCCCACTGTTTTATTAATAAGGGAGGGGGTGGGAGTTGGATGGGAATTGTTTTAGTGAGTCAATCTTAACCCTTCATTCTAACTTCCCTTGTCTAGTCACATGTCAATTCTCAAGAACCAAACAAGGGGGTACAATTTCTTCTCATATTCTCACACATAATTCCTATCACGCACCAAACAGAGGATTGTGAATAAAATGACTCATCCCATGTCTAATCTCAACACAACTCCCTCCTCTAAACTCTCATTTCTGTTCCCAAATATTGCCAACGGGATCGTCGGTTCCCTAAGAGCGTGTTTGGTAACAACAGGGAGAGGGAATGGGAGTTTACATATGAGAGTTTGCCAAGGGATTAGACATGGGAAATTGATTTTAAGTCCCATTCCTTTGTTTGGCTTATGAAAGCAATTAGAAGTGGGATTTTAAGAGGGAGTTAACTGCCCCTGTTTGATTGGTGGGATTAGGCAGGGGAATACCTTCCTCACATTTGTGCTCACCTAACCAAAGGTCCCTCATGGACATGCACAACCAACGAAATCTTTTTCTTTTTTGCTAATTCCCAATCCTCAGTCCAATTAGCAGGGTCCCCTAGGGAAGAGATCTGAGGGAGTTGGCCCTCCTAATTCCCCTTCCCCCTCCTTTCTTAATTCCCATGTCCCTGAGCCAATCAAAGGATTTTGAGTCTCACTTACCTTAAACTCCCATTCCCTATCAACAACTCCCCCCAAACAAACAAGCTATAAAAGAAAAGGAAAACGGATCGTCAAGAGTACTAGAATCAGTCACAAAAGGCAAAATCGCAAAACACAAGCACTAGCGATCCTGTCACTATAGCCTATAGCCTAGCCTACAAGAAACGAGATTGTCGCCTCATCGAATCAATTGGAGACAGTCCTCAGGCAGCTGCTCGATTGGAAACAGAATTGTCGTATCGATCGGCAACCGCGATAGTTCCAGACTCCTGACCAACGGCGACGGGTGAGACGAGCACAAAACAACAATTCCTGACGAGCACACGACGACAGTTCCTGGCGAGCGGATTGACTCGGGCACATGGCAACAACTCTGATGGCTTCGGGGCCTCCTTTTACGGCAACTCTCACGGCTCAAAACAGGTAGCTTGTCGTTGATGAGTGCTCCTTTTGAATAACTTCAGCTCCTACTCCTAATTCTTAATTTCCTAATTAACTTTTGGCAGGGATCGTTATAGATTGGTTCTTTCCTCCTCGGTTAAAGATCACAGCATAAGAGTTCAAAGGGATTCGCCACATGAGCTATCGTGACCACATGCCCCACCACGTTGCCATCATTGAAGATTTAGTTTCAAAGAATACTAAAAGAATGATGTTGTTCAATAAACATTATACAACCGGGAGTTGAATAGGTATGAGTTTTATATATCCAGCTGTCATGTACGACATCATACCATATGCTACATAATAGTTGCTTGTTAATTCTTTTTTTAGTGAGATAGAGCCCCATTTTTTAGTTTCGCACATGGCCCTGGTTTTGTTGGCCCGGCTCTGGCAACCTGCTGGAGTCGAGCAGGAAACATCAGTGAGGGCTTCTGTGGCAACCGGAAAGAGTAAGGACTGGGACGTTTTTTCCTTTTGTCATGTCAAAGCGGAGGTGATTTTAATGGTGGCAACGGTTGGTAATTTGTTCTAACTTTGAGTATAATAACAGTAGATCTAGGATAATAGGTTGTGATTTTTTTGGCATATTAGGCTAAATGTTTCTAAATTTTGTGGGAATTTCTAGCCTATTTTATATTGTTGACCCATATTGTTCTTTTAGTATATAATAGATACACTAATTGTGTCATTGCATCACATCAATCCATGCATAAATAGAATGATAAACCTGGTGTAGCGTGTAGATAAACATAAAGATATATATGCCACTCATTATTATAGTCTCTTACATAGCAGGGTCAACAAGCCAAATATTTGGACAATGAAGTAGAAGTGATTAAACAATCAAGTTACGCATAACTTGAACTTATGATGCCCCAGAAACCATAGGCAACTATCAAATATGTATTACCACACACATGCAAAGGTACGTCCATGCAAATACATATCGATGGACATATAGCATATCTCAGTTGCTTTCCAGACGACGTCTCCTATAGTTTACCAGCACTTTCCCTTTAGGCTCTAACACGAACTTGCTCCAATCTGTCTTCGGAAAAGGAGAAGTGAGTTTGATTTCAAAATTTCTCAGCAAATGGCTCCATATAATTTTGATTTGCAAGAAAGCATAGGCCTCCCCAGGACAAGCATGGCTTCCACCGCCAAATATTGCGTACGAGAATTTACCACCAACTTTGTCCTCCTCTCTTCCAGGATGAAACCGGTATGGGTCGTACACTTCAGGGTCCTTGTAAATGTGTGACAACTTACTGGTTAGCATTACAAGATTTACTAAGGTGTCACCTTTCGGGATGCCATATTCACTTCCCTCTTTTGCCCTCACAGTGATATTCTTTTGTGTTTGGTGAATCAACCCTAGTGTTGCTGGATGCATACGTCCTGCCTCTTTGATGCAACTATGCAATGTCTCCATCTTTGACAAGACATTATAGTCTATATTGTCCTTATATTTTCTCATTATTTCCCTTTGCTCTTCCACAACAGCATCTAAAAACATTGTATGGGTCAATAGGCAAGCTCCTGTCCAGGTGGATACAATTGTGCTTGAGTGTTTTCCAGCAAATATCAATGCGATGATCATCCCGGCGACCGCCGCTTCTGTTGTACAACGGCCGTCTTTATACCTAGAGTCCATCAATTTCTGGAGCACATCTTCCTCGACACCGTCGCATGTCTTTCTTGACCTCATAATATCATAAACAATCTCTGTAAGTCTGATCCGTGCTTTGTCTCGTCGGTGGTTTGCCGGAATAGGCATATATGGGAGCATGAAACACACCAAGTTCACCCCTTCTTCGATTCCACTAAACAACGTGTAAATCTCACCGAATAGCTTTTCTCTAACCTCATTTCCAAGTAAGCATCGACTTGCGATCAACATGAGTATCTGGTTGAGCTCATCTTTCAGCTCGACTACCCCCTCTTCTCCCCCATTTTGCAAAGTAGTCCTATGGAAAATATATAGCATACATTATCACAACGTCGGCTAGTTGGATTAATATATATATATAGCAACTTAACATGCACCACGAGTTTGTCTACTCGTATAACATCGTGAAACACCATAACTTTCTAGGCAAGGCTGGTATAATGAGCGTGTTGAGCAATCGTGTACATGCTAATGAACTATATGTAACACTATTACGAAGGAAACCAATTTCTTTTGTCAATTTAATATTATTCTTTCAAGTACAATAATTTCATATGGGAACATGTTTGTATCCAGGTTTCAAAATTTCAACAATGTTTTCAAAATTTCGGTAATTTCATGGGTACCAAAATACTTGTTACCACATAACTTTATACTATATTCAAACCAAATTCAAATTTGTAGTAAATTAAACTAACTTCAGATCAAAGAGTTATAAAATAAAATTTGGATTTTATAAAAATTTACATATTGGTACCAAAATTCTAAACCCTGCCCCTACCAAATATCAGGGAAATAAATAAATACTTCAAAAGTAAAAATCTATCTAATTATTAATAACGTATCACCTTTCTTTTTATAGTTGTTTTGTTACAAGAAATGATTTTTCTGATAATTGTTGTCATTTTATTTTCATATCATTTTGCGGCAGCATCCAGATTTCTGTGTAAAATATACCGACATATAAGGACAAAGTGAAAAAAAGTATTGTCTCCATTTATTTATTTATTTATGTATTGTACCCTTCTACAAAGCAAATTTGATGTACATGGAGACTAAACTAGTTTTATCTACAGCACTTTTTCGTCAGAGTAAATTTTATTTACTCAATATGAAGCATCAATTGGATTTATCTATGGCATGTATGGAGTACTTTAAATTGTGCAGATTCTGAGATAGTTGTAGATCTATAAGAAATATAAACACTCGTTCCAGAATACATTGATTGCTTACTAGAAAGCAAGTGATCAAATTTCACTACTTTTTTCACTAACAAGCAGGTTTTTTAACTTGCAAAAAATATTAGAATTTTTAGATTGAACTGAAGACGAATTTGCAATAAAAATTTACACTACATACCTATTCTTACAAGTTCTACTTACGTATACACAATAACATTAGGGCTCAAATTTGCCCTCTTTAGACTTAGCAAAGTAAGAAGCATCATCTATTTAGAAATTGATAGAGTAACATGAAGTAGCAAACTAGGTTCCTTAATGATCATTTTTTAGCAGACAACCTGACTTCGTTGATTATATTAAACAAAGTACAGTACATTGGACAGAATAGAGTGCAACAAAAACGAAATCGGAGTCAAAGTTGCTCCCTTCAAAATTTGAAAAGTAAAAAAGAAGTCATCGATTTAGAAATGGATATAACTACTAAGCTTGCTTATTTTCTAGTACTGCATGAATTAGTTGCAACTTATGTTGAGAAATCTAATAATGTGAGGAGGCACAGTGTCTAATATATTCTTACCTCCACTTCACGAAGCATGGGGTCAACATGGCTCCTCAGTTGCGATGGCTTTAAAGCGTCAATGAAGAAGCGAGTCTCTTGCATTCGAGTGTTGTAATCTACAGCATATCCGTTCTCTAGGCCAAACATGGGCACAGTGAACTCAATCATATTGCCTTGGGAAACCTCGGACTCTGAACCTTGAAAGAAAAGACCAGAGACCTCTGGCCCAACCAAGAAGCTTATTCTTTTCCAAAGAAAACTTATTGTGAACACACTACCAAACCTGTTATACAGATAGGTCATTGTAACTTCGGGGTCCTTTGTACACAAGGTAGGTAAGAGTTTTAGGAGAGCAATGATATTGACCACAGGTGGAGGTGGTCGTACACACCCTGGATCAGAGTTAACTCTTGCATTTGCATTCTTAATGATTATTACAGTGATGAGAAAAATAGCTAGGAACAACCACATGGCGTCAATTGTCAAGCCCATGTTGCTATTGTCCGTAGTTCTGTCGGTACTGCAAAAACATGAAAATCATGAGTACGAAGTTAAATGTTTTGTTACTGCTCGATAAACTTCATGATTGTACCTTTAATAAAAAAAATGTTTTGAAGGAAAAATATAAGAGAAACTCTAGCAGAGTCGCCATATATGTGGTCGCCAAAATGCATATGGAAGCTAGCTACCTAGGCGACGCGCAAACTAAGGATCGTCATGTCTCAGCCTCCAAAATTTGGGACCCACTCATCAATGAGATATCTTTTTCCCCCAATCTCCGTTCCAGCTCCATGTGAGGAGGGGGTGATGTGAAGTTTCCTACGCGCCAAACAATTTTGTTGGATGTAGTGTGCTCCAAAATTTGGCCTCAAGACAGCAAATACGAAGACTGAGAGGTTAGATATGGAGGACGATCTATAATGCATGGACATAGCAACCCATATGGAGACTCTACTAGAGTGCACTTTTGCTCCCTAACCTCCATATTGGCAATTATTATGGAGCTCTGGAGCATATGATGACTCTGCTAGAGTTGCTCTAAGCTTGACCATAAATAGGAAACCAATTTGTGTCTCCAAGGACTTGAATACAAGTGACCAAGGCGAACTGGATAATTAAAATTTGAATGCCAATATGGTAATATTTAAGGCAATCGTTAGTTTCTAAAGTGTCATATCTACTATGCATATTGTATTGATATGTAATTTTATGCATATGGCATATTAATTTCCATAAAAGATGAACCTCTGTAAAATGAAATATGCTTAGACCAAAATATACTCACAAGTAAAAAAGGATAATGCACTAGATTTAACATATTGCCTCAATATTATAGCTTACTAAGTTCTCCCATGTTCTTTACTTTAACCACTGCACGGTCAAGTTATTTACTTTTATCCACTTTCTATTTAGTCCATCACCATTATGCCTTCATTTTGGAATCAAGTAATAACTTACGGGCACATTACTATGAACTTGTACAAAGGGCAAATGACCATTTCCTCATCTCTTCGTGGATTGATACCCTTACTTCAGAAAGTAGTAACAACTAAAATGTGCACTTGCAAGCCATCAGTTGTCTCCCTAGGGATGTGTTGATGCCCAACCCATGGTGTACAGCGGTCGTAGCGCCCAAGAGGCGTGGCACCTAACCCTGTGACAAACGATGGTGGGTGTTGGGCACGGCGACTATATCTCGCCTTAAGCGAGTCGAGAGGAAACTCTCGCCCCGACTTTTTCCTGGTCATCGTCGTTACAGGCCGGCCCATTTTCGGGCACAGTGGAAAAGAAGAAGGAAAATGGGCGCAGGAGGGATCGATCCCAGGTCACCGCGAAGATAACCAGCGCTACTAGCCAAAACGCAAGCATACAATTCATGATATTTGTAAGGACGCAATCTACTTGAAGTGAGTGTAGCCGGTTTTATCCAATTTTTTCTTATTTTGTACTTTTTTTATTTCTTTTCTTTTTTCTTCTCCATTTTTTCATTCTTGTCGCATTTGTTTCTTTGTTTTTTATGTTTTTCTATTTCTTTGGTTTTTGGTTTCTTTATTGGTTTTCATTTTTTTCTTTTTTTATTTTGTTTTTCATTGTACATTCTTATATACATGATCAAAAACAATTGAAATACTTGTTCGATATTTTTTAAATATTTGTTCAACATTTTTTAAAATACTTGTTCAACATTTGTATATACATGATCAACATTTTTTCAAATACTTGTTCCACACTTTTCAAATACTTGTTCAACCTTTTTCCAATACTTGATCAACATTTTCTCAAATACTTGTTGAACATTTTTTAAAATCCTTGTTCAACATTTTCCAAGTACTTGTTTAACATTTTTCAAATACTAGTTCAACATTTTTCAAATACTTGCTCAACATTTTTCAAATATATACATACATACACACACACACACACACACACACACACATATATATATATATATATATATATATATATATATATATATATATATATATATATATATATATATAGGACAATTTTTTCCTACTACCGGGTGTAGTTACTCCCACTTTTGTTTCATACATTCTAGGTAGTATCTATCATATGGGAGAGTATGTACGCATAGTATGTAGTATGTAAGAATGTTTAGGTAATATATATACTATTTTTGAGGTAGTATGTTGTATATTTTGAGCATACTCCTTTGTACGTACAAATATGTACGTATTTCACAAATATTATAAAAATATGGGCTCACATGCAATTTATTCACATAACTCGCTTTAGAGTATCTTAGATATAGTATGTGAACATACTAAAAATAATAAAGTAGAGTATATACTACCACATGATAGTATATGAGAAATGGGTGTAACTACACCCGGTAGTAGGATGCATTTTCCCTATATATATATATATATATATATATATATATATATATATATATATATATAGGACAAATGTTTTCTACAAGTAGTGGTAGTTACCACCACTTGCGTTTTGTATGTTGTATGTAGTATCTATTGAAACCGAAAGTATGTACGTGTAGTATGTAGTATATAATAATGATTAGGTAGTATATATACTAGTTTTTAGGTAGTATATACCATTTTTTGAGTATGCTCTTTTTTACGTACAAATATATACGTATTTCATAAATATAACAAAAACTATGGGCTAATATGCAATTTTTTCACGTAACTTGCTTTGAAATATCTTAAATATAGTATATGAACATATTTAAAATAATAAAATAGTATATATAGGACCACATGGTAGTATATTAGATATGTGGGGTAACTACCACCGGATGGTAGGATGGATTTTCCCTATATATATATATATATATATATATATATATATATATATATATATATATATATATAAGACAGGAAAAGGAGGTTGCCCCCCCCCACCTCCCCCGCGCTAGTGGGCCAGCCCAGCTCGCTCGCCCCTTCAGCAAGTAGGAAGCTAGATTCGCTGAAGGCGAGACATTGTGTTGCCCGGTGTTGGGCCCCTAGGGACACGTTGGCTAAACCCAGGACCTGTAGCCCGTGGCAGCTGAGAGCAACTAGTTGGCGAGCACTTCTTTGGGAGCCTCATAACGATCACTTGGGGTGGACCGAGAGCACGCCATTTGGCGCGCTCTCAGCCGCCGCCACGTGTCGCGCTCTAGGCGCTCCCTTCGAATTTTTTTTCTTTTCGGCACGCCTTTTTGGCTTTTTAAATGATTTTTTGGGTTTTTTTTGACTTTTTGGCTTTTCACCTGTCTTCGTTAGCTTTTGGAACAAAAATAGAAAAAAATGCGCAAAAAAACTTGTTATTTTTCTTCCGCGAGAGACATGTCATGCCTCTCGAAAACGGAAAAAAATGCACTTTCTGTTTTTTCCTTCTTCAAGAGGCATGGTTTTGCTTCCGTTAGAGGTCCGGTTATGCTATCGCGAAAGGCATGGTCATGCCTCTCGGAAACAAAAAAGACGTGTTTTCTGGGTTTTTTCTTCCGCGAGAGGCACGACCATGCCTCTCAAAAACAAAAAAAACACGTATTTTGTTTTTTTTTCTTTCGCGAGAGGCACGTTTTTGCATCCACGAGAAACACTGTTGTGCTCTCGTGAGAGGCAGGGCCGTGCCTCTTGGAAACGGAAAAAAGAATGTGTTTTCTGGTTTTTTTCCTTCCGCGAGAGGCATGGTTTTGCTTCCGCAAGAGGCACGGTTTTGCTTTCGTGAGAGCCACGGTCGTGCCTCTTTTGGAAGGGGAAAAACATGCTCTTGGTTTGGTTTTTTCGTCTGGTTTTTTGTGAAAAAATCAACAAAACCTATCAACGTGGTATCTAGTTTTGAAGATCTTAATATGAGGAATCCAATGATGAAAACAATTCGAGATTTGGATGCACGGTTTAAGAGATAAAACTTTTTGAATAAACGGATGTACAAAAAAGAAAAAACTCATAGGTTGCGACATGTGACGCGCATGCAGTGCACCACTTGTCGCAACATGAGGAGGTGGGAATGATCTTTAAAAGAAGTACTCCTTAATTAGTGATTTCGACTAAGTTGTGGACGACGTGACACAAAGCATGGACCAACAGCCCAGTAATTGCAGGGCACATTATATTACTAATAAAAGTTAGTTTCTCCTACTCAAAAAAGAAGTAAAAGTTAGTTCCTCAGAAAAACTAGTACTCCCTCCATTACTTTATATAAGGTGCATTTGTTTCATAAAAAAATCCCATAATATAAGGTGCATTTGTTCTAATTTCTCGTAATTCCGTCTTTGGCCCTCTGGAAAAAGGAAAATATCTCGCTCCGATTGCATGTTTTCTTCCAGTATAGAGAAAAAAAGAAAAGTATCTCTGTATCGATTGCATGTGTCTCTTCCTTTCCTAGCCTAAATGATTTACTTGCGGCTAATCAATGTTTTAGCCAAGGTTAATTTTGTCTTAAATTGTGTATAATTATGTGTCTTGGTCACCATGCCTAAAATAATACACCTTATATAAAGAAATGAAGGGAGTAAAAGTTAAGAAACACATTGCAGAACAGGGTGGGGGAGGGGTGAGTGGTAGATGTGAGCCTAGCGAGAATACAACAAGAAAGAGAGGAAAATACTTGAAAAATATGAAGAATAAATTTACGTGCACACAGTCACCGGCAGTGGAGCAAAACAAATGTGAACAGAAAAACTGATTTCTGCTAAGCAAAGCAATAATTTAGTGTAGACTTGGCAAGATGTAGTTATACTACAAATGCAGCACTAATGTTAAGTTCAGATGTCTAATGCAGCCAACTTTTTTGCCACAAAATGCCGCTAACTATCATAGAAATAACACAAGAGTTAACTCGTAGAGCATACCTGAACAAGAACTTCAACTCCTCGAAGTGTTATGCTTCCTGGAGTCGTTCGGTATGGCCTCCATATATTATATAGGAAGATCAAGATTCCAAAAAATAAAATCGTTTGCACGCTCGAAATCAGTCTACAGAGTAAGTTAGGCATTCATTTAGTGTCCGTTTAAGAACTGCCAACTGCCAACTACCACAGATTTGTCTTTCAAGGAAAAATATACCAGACTGAAACTTGTCGTACCAGGCTACCAGCCATTCTGTGGCGTGCATTCGTCCACGTTTATCAGCGACGCAGAGCTCGGGATTCCGAGCATGTGCTACGGACTAAAAATACTGTACTAACTTTAGTTCTTTCAAACAGTATTAGAGCATAATTGACGTGCCAACATTTGACAAATGCCAAATTTTGGCTAGTGCTTGGTTGGCTACCATGTTTACTTGCCAACCTCACAAAATGTTACCATTTGTTGGCAACTTTTGACATTGCCAATTGTTGGCTTGTCAAGTATTGGCAATGCCAAATGTTGGCATCAAACCAATTATGCTCTTGATTCATTCAAATAGAACAGTAACTACCGAAACAAAGAGAAAAAAAACTACCGAAACAAAGAGAAAATCGCACCTATAGATGACCGACTTTTATGTACTACATTAAAGTTTCATGAAAAGTTTTCTATTTTTTGTGGCAAGTCAACAAAACAAACTGAGATCATTTTCTAGCTCTTATTCTTGTACTTTTCTTGCAAAGTACAAATCAACGTATCTTCTCACAGTTATGTTTTAGAAAATTCAGAAAATTAGAGCATCGCCATGGATCGGGGAAGATGTTATTGCTTGGGGTCCTCGGAAGCTGAGAGTCTTCATAGTAAAATCAGCTTATGATCTTGTCTTGGAAGAATCCTGCAGATCCTCGGTGGTTGGTTCTAGTTCGGTTACAGATGGACGACATATGTTTTTTTAGAACGAAGGTTCGAGAGGAGCTCAACTTTGAATTAACAAAGTCATCAACTGGTCAGGAATTACAACCATCATTACATCTTCCAACACCACACACAAAGAAAAGAAAACAACAACGACTGAAAGATACAGGGGAGCCTGGTACACGGCTTACATCACAACCCATGCTGCAAGCAACTAAAAATTGGAGAAAGAGAAGCACCGCTTGCATAGTGAGAAGCCTTCTAGCTCGAAACATGGGCGAAGAAGAAGAACACCAAGGGAAATGCCAACCGACTTGGCAATAAACTCGCCATACGCCGGCCCTGAGAAACGAGAAGACACCACACGCCCTATAGCCTCGCTGAAGGGTGACCCTTCCCCCTCGTCCTGACTCAAAGGACACCGCACCATCGAGCGAGGGATGTGTTCACCCTAGAACAGGAAAGTGTGGTCTTGACACTAGTAGAAAACAGGGCATACGCTCGGTCCAGGTAAACCCATTAGTCCCGGTTCAGTCATGAACCGGGACCCATGGGCCCATTGGTTCCGGTTCGTGAGGCCAGGGGGCCTGCCGGGCCTCGTGGAGGCATTGGTTCCGGTTCGTCTTGCCCCTTTGGTCTCGGTTGGTGGGACAAACCAGGACCAATGGGCTTCTCCCCTGGCCCACCACCATTGGTCCCGGTTAGTGGCGTGAGCCGGGACTAAAGGGTCGTCTTTAGTACCGGTTCTAGCCAAGAACCGGGACCAATGAACCGGTTAGGGGAGAAGGCTTTTGTGTGTAAAACATTAAAAGCAAAAAGAATTTTCATAAAATAAATAAAAAAAGCAAAAAAAGAAAAGAAATTAAATAAGTAGAAACAAAATAAAATAAATAAGTAGAAGCAGGAAAAACTTTAATAAATAAGTAGAAAAAATACTTTAATAAAGTAAAATAAATAAACTTTAATAAAATAAATAAAAATAACAGCAGTGAGTAGAAACAAAATAAAATAAATAAAGCAAAACAGAAAGAATATTCATAAAATAAATAAATAAAGCCAAAAAAAGAAAATAAATAATTAGAAACAAAATAAACTTTAATAAATAAGTAAAACCAAAATTAACTTTTATAAAACCTCTAGTATTATTGAAACTAAAATTATATAAAATTTATGCAACTAAAATTATCAAAGTATTTTCTGTTCAAAACACTAAAAGAAAAAAGAATTTTCATAAACAATTTTTTTGTTAGAAACTTTAATAGCAAAAAGAATTATCATAAAGAATTTTTTGTTAGAAACTAAAGTAACAAAATATGTTTTTGAATATAATGATAAAACACGGTAATATTAAATAGCAAGAAAAAGAATCACTCAAAAATCTATTTTTATAGTAAAGCTATTCAAAAACTAGTGATTCACACAAATTTCCAAAAATTCAAATTTAAACTATTCAAATTAGAAAACAAATGGCATTAATAGAAAGTTTATAATTTTTATTACCTAAAAACAAAAAGAATCACTGAAAAACTAGTAAGTATTTTGCTGCAAGTAGAAACAAAATAAAATAAATAAAGCAAAAAAGAAAACAAAAAAATTAATAAAAGTGCCACCTAATGGGCCACCACGACCTGAGTACGACTAGAAACCCCACAATGGGCCAGGATTTAGGCCCGCAGCAGGCCCAATAGGCCCACAGGCATAGCGTGACATAGATTAGGCTCGTAAGCCTGCATTGGTGAGGAGCTCGAGAGGGCAGTGGGGTTTATAAACCACTCTGAGTCCCTCTCAACTAGCGAGGTGGGACTAAACTTTTGGCCGCGACGCACTAGGCCTTTGGTCCCGGTTGGTTACACCAACCAGGGCTAGAGGGCAACATTGGTCCCGGTTCGGCGCAACAAATGGGACCAATGCTCCACCTTTAGTCTCGGTTGGTGCCACCAACCGGGACCAAAGGCCTCTGCTTCCCGCCCTTTGGGCTGCTGAAAAGAGACCTTTGGTCCCGGTTGGTGGCACCAGCCGGGACTAAAGGGGGGCATTGGTCCCGGTTGGTGCCATGAACCGGGACCAATTGCTTTGCTATATAAGCAGACACTTAGCGTTTTTCAGATTCATCTCTGCAGTTGCCCCCTGACGACGACACTAGGCTGCCCGAGCTCGCCCCGTCGACTTCGTCGCTGCCCTCTGCGCCGTCGACGTCGCCGCCACAACCCCGACCACGCCATCGTCGCCCCTGCCCCGACCACGCTGCACGCCCTCGTCGTGCCTCTGCCTCGCCCTGCCCGGCCCGATCGACCACGCTGTCGTCGCCCCTGCCCCGAGCACGCCGCAGTCTACACCGACGCCGTGCCTCTGCCCCTGCCCCGACCATGCCGCATCTCTCCTTGGTCAGGCCAGCGCCGCCCCCTTCCTCCCTAATGATTATATGTCCTTTTTTAGAATTTTTTTTCCAGATTATATGTATGTGTGTATATATCTGATTATATGTCCTTTTTTCAGATTTGTTGTTCATATATATGATGATTTGTTTTTGCATTTTGATAAAAATGTATATATGTATGTATGTTCTCTGTGTATATATGTTCATGTATGCAAAAGATAGATATTTAGAAAAGTTTTATCTATGTATGTTCTCTGATTTAGTACATTTTAGGTTATTTTCATTTTTAGAAAAGTTTTATATATTTAGGAAAGAAGGAAGAAGGAAGAGAAGGGGGGTATGTCATTGTCGATATACCCCCTCCCCCGGTAACTTCGACATGAGGGGGGTCGATATACCCCCTCCCCGATAACTTCGACATGAGGGGGGGTGGGGGTCGATATACCCCCTCCCCGATAACTTCGACATGAGGGGAGGGTTCATTTTTTTTGTGCATATGATGTTTTTTTTCATATATGTATTAATTTTTTTATTTAGGTTGTTAATTAGTAGATATCGATTTTAGGTTAGTGCATAGGTTAGTGTAGAGGAAAAAGTAAAATAAGGAAAAGGAAGAAAAGAGAAAGAAGAAGAAAAAGAAGGAGTGGAAAAAGGAAAATAAGAAGAGTAAGAAGGAGAATAAGAAAGGAGAAGAAGAGGAGAGAGGAGAAATAAATAAGAAGAGAAAAAAAGAAAAAAAGAGGAGAAGAAGAAAGGAATAGAAGAGAAGAAGAAGAAAATAGATTAATTTCTATGTATTTTTTCTTCACCTCTATTCCTTTCTTCTTCTCCTCTTTTTTTCTTCTTTTTTTCTTTGATCTTCTCCTCTATTCCTTTCTTCTTATTGATCCTCTTCTTTTTCTTCCTCTTCTTATTTTTTATCGGGTATGTCGTTGTCGATATATACCACCTCCCCGATAACTTTGAAATGAGGGGGGGGGGTCGATATACCCCCTCCCCGATAACTTCGACATGAGGAGGGGGGAGGTGGTTGAGGGATCCAGGGTTCGAGGGTCGAGGGTTCTAGGGTTCTAGGGTCAAGGGTTCTAGGGTTGTCGAGGGTTCGAGGGTCGAGGGTCGTCGAGGGGTCGAGGGTCGTTTGCCACTAATATATCCATATGTCATGTTTGTATAATAATTACCATGTTGTAATATTTGCAGAAACTATGGAGCACGGCCGAGACGAGGAAGCAGAACAGGTGTTGGGGGACATAATCGCAAACGGAGGTGATGTCATGTCGTATCTGAACGAAAGCGGTGGTCTGGAAGGAGAGGGTGAAGTAGGCTACGGTTATCGAACAACGGAGGAGGAAGGACATGATTATGATGGATCTGGTGACCGAATGCCGGTGCAAGAAGGAGACCGTGATGACGGCTCCGGTGACCGAACGGAGTCGGGATCAGCTGTTGCAAAGTCCAGTGAGGTATATTAATTAATCATGTGCTAACTAGCTAATTGATGCATTCATTGTTTTGGTATCTACACATATTAACTCTTGTCTTTCTTCTTTTTTTTCTAGCCCTCCGGATCGAGCACAACTTCTGTAAAGAGACGAGGCCCGAAGAAAAAATTGCGCTCGGATGAAAGGTTCACGATCGCAGCAATCGCGCGCGATGGCCAACCGATTGAACCCCTCCGGACCAAGGACGCATTTATTGCTCAATGCGGGGTTCTTGTTAGGGACATGATCCCGATCAGCATCGAGCTATGGAATCAGCCTAAGAAGGAAGAGCTTAAAGTTTCTTTTGTCGAAGATGCACAGAAAGTGGATCTTTGGAATGCTCTCAAGGTAAATTTCACCCTACCGGAAGAGGAGTATCCGGAGAATCCTATTATAGAGCTATTGATCAAGTCCTATGCTCTCAAGAAGATGGCAGATCTATTCAGGAGGTGGAAGAATGAGATGAAAACAAAGTTTGTTGACCAAAAAAAAGACACCAGAATTCATCAGCCGATATGAGAAGCTCAAAGATCAATGGGACGCATTTGTGGCCAACAAGACATCGGAGAGGAGTAAGAAGATGTCAGCGACAAACAAGATAAATGCTGCGAAGAAGGAGCATCACCATTGCACGGGGTCAGGTGGCTACCTCAAAGCCCGGCTGTTGTGGGCCAAGGCTGGGAACGACCTGCTTGCTAAAGGGGTCGAACCAGAGACATTGAACTGGAGTGACCGTCCCAGGACTTGGTTCTTCGGGGTTGGTGGAACCTTGGACCCTGTAACAGGGAAGTGCGTTTGGACGAGCGAGCACCTGCGAATACCCGTCACGAAGCTTCGGGACTATATCGATGCAGCGTAGGAAGGGAGGTTCATTCCAGATAGAGAGAAGGACGAGCTCACAATGGCCCTCGGGAATCCTGAGCACCCTGGACGGACACGAGGCACGCCAGGCTCCATTCCGTGGAAGGTTGGGTTTCCGGACGCACGCGGTTACAAAACCCAGGAGAGGAGGAGGAAACAGGAGCAGAGCGAACTGCAGGAGCTGCACGCAAGGGTACGGAAGCTAGAGGAACAAGATGTAGTCCGAAGCAAGCGACCTGCCAAAGTTACCCCCGAAGCTACCCCGCCATCTCAGCGGAGAAGCAGTGTGGCTTCCACTGAGCCGCTTCAGCTGGAGCCTGTCTTCACGGCTCCTGCTAGCTACCCCGTGGATGCTATCATGGAGTCTCAACAGTGCCACCTTATGACGCAATGGCAGAACTACAAGGTGAAGGCGGCTATCGGCTCTGTTCGACCTACTGAACCCGGTGCAACTTTTTGGTGCCGTCCAATTCCAGAAGGATATGCTAGCACTAGTAGAAAAACACCTAATAGTCCCGGTTCGTGAGGGCCTTTAGTCCCAGTTCATGAACCGGGACTAATGGGCCGTTACTAATACCTCCACCCATTAGTCCCGGTACAAACAAGAACCGGGACTAATGTGCCTCCATGTGTCTCTGTGCGCCGAGCCCAGTCAGGGGGCCTTTGGTCCTGGTTGGTGGCACCAACCGGGACCAAAAAGCATCCACGCGTCAGCATTCCATTGGTTGGGGGTTTTGTTATTTTTTTTGAAAGGAGGGGGGATTGGGGGTTTTGGGGGGTTAATTTACGTGTTTCATATATTGTGTTAGCTAGCTAATTAATAGAGAGAAATGTTCTCTCTTATGTCTGTGCTTGGTCGAATCTACGTACTATATATACATAAGTGATCGAGAGAACCATTCAGTACAGAAGTTCATGCATACCGAGAGAAGTGATCGATCGACCTCTCTCCTTCTCCGAGAGATTGGTCGAGCAACAAGTATCTGACGCTACTGGCTACATACATGCATGTACAATATGTATAAGATCTCTTATAATTACAATCCCCTAGCAATTGAAATCAATTTCCACATGGTATTCTCCGGCTTTATTGATGACGTGGTCAAGAAAGAATCTCGCCAATTCCTCTTGAATTGCTTTCATGCGATCTGGTTCTAGGACTTCATTCCGCATCTGCCACGTCTAATTTGAAGAAGGGGGTTAATTAATACATATATATGAACGAAACTCAACAAAAATGATGGTGTAATAAAATGAAATTGTGAATATTATTGCTTACGCACTTCATATTGTCTTTGAGAGTAGCCCCGCTTGTTTTTCAAAGTCGCGTTGTGGATGAACTCGCACACGTAGTATCCACAGAAATCATTCCCTTCTTCCTGCCACAAGCACTTTACGAGAAATAGAGGTCAATCAAACTGATAATGAAGCATTATAAATGGCACACTACAAGAAATATGTCAACTTATGACCTTCTGTCAGTGACCCTCGAAGAATTGGTCATAAATTTATGACCATTTTAGACCAATTGGTCAAAAGCTGTTCAGGGGGCTTCAAACCCTAAACCATTGCGACCATTTTGGTCAGAAAGGTCGTAAGTTCCTTACACGAAATGGTCACAAAGCAAACAGTGCTAGTCCGCTGCCTTATTTCTAGTTGTTAATGACCAATATAGATGGTCATAACCTTGTAGATTGTGGTGGGTTGTGATGACTAGGCGCCATCTCATCAGTTTTGCCTATGTGTCATGTTCATGTGGCAGTTTTTGCCCTAGGTTGTGAAGCAACCTATATTTCTATCATTCCCAAAATTCCCAAAAAAATCTCATAAATTCTTTGGGTCATATCTTCATCAAATATGTAAAAATCTTCCTTGCCTAGTTCAAAAATAATTCAAAAATATTCATTTTCCTATTCTGTTCAGAGTAACAGTTTGTGAAGGAAGTACCACTTTGGCATGTCCAAATAGTATCCATTTTCTACAGTGCTTTCCTATGACCAAATAATGATCCTCCACCAAATGCCAGCTCAATCCATTCATTATTTTGAGCCGAGCTTCAACATTCGTATTTATGTCCAGTGTGGTGGTTTGCAAAGCAAGTACCACCTAGGCTCCTCCTTTTGAGCTGGAAATTTGTGAAGACGGTCTTCTTAGTAACTGATCATCCTCAGCCAAAACTCACGCCCATTAGCCATGTACATTTCCCGTACCGCTAATCAAACACTTGGCCGCTAATTCATGTTTGAGCATCGATCGGTCTCCTCGTGAGAATCTTATGTTGTAATTTTGTTCCTAGCACCTACCTGGGGAGTGATCAACCCACTAGACATGCCTAGGCTGCCCAGAACACAAGGCAACGCCACGGTCACGCGGTGACCACGCGACGGGCATGCGAGTTTACGCGCTCTAGAGTTGGGGCCCTCGGCCACCGCCCAAACCTCGACGTATCACCACCAAACAATGTATTTATGATTAAATAGGTACTTATGTAACTAGAAATGATTTTTGGAAAAAATAAATAGCAAACTATGAGGCAGCTGCAGTTCAAATTTGACCCGCTTCCAACTGAATCGGCGGGAATTTGTCTTTTTCACCAGAGGTGGATCAAAACTTTTGACACCCAACCATTTTGTCAATTGTGCATTAAATATGTCCTAATATTTTATAAAAATGATTTGGTACAATTTTGCAACAAATATATGGTAGGTCCTTCACAAAAAAACCTCATTTCGGGCACTCGAAAAATGGAAAATGAATTTTCCGTGCAAAGAAAATGAAAACTCCCTTTGGCAACATTGTTTGGAATTCCAAGATGCACCCTTGTGCACAATATGAGATCATTTGAACAAACTATGCCATGAATGTGACCATGAGATTGAGCGTTTGGGTTGAAATCCATGAATCTTCACACATGATAGCTCATTTATGAGAACACTTTTCTAAAATAATTTCTGTATTACAAGATTATTATTTTTCCTGGAAACTTGGTCACATATAATGACACAATGCGAAGGTTTTCCAATTTTTTTGATTTTTTTGAATTTTTTATGCCCGTTTGAAAATGCGGTCAAAACGGAGGGCTTGACCGTTCCTAGCTAGTGGTTGAATCTTGGAAAACTTTTGATGTTTCTCTGATTAAATAGATACTTATGTACCTAGAAATGATTTTTGAAAAAAATAAATAGCAAACTATGAGGCAGCTGCAGTTCAAATTTGACCCGCTTCCAACTGAATCGGCGGGAATTTGTCTTTTTCACCAGAGGTGGATCAAAACTTTTGACACCCAACCATTTTGTCAATTGTGCATTAAATATGTCCTAATATTTTATAAAAATGATTTGGTCCAATTTTGCAACAATTATTTGGTAGTTCCTTCACAAAAAAACCTCCTTTTGGGCACTCGAAAAATGGAAAATGGTTTTTTCGTCCAACGAAAATGAAAACTTCCTTAGGCAACATTGTTTGCCATTCCAATATGCACCCTTGTGCACAATATGAGATCATTTGAACAAACTATGCCATGAATGTGGCCATAAGATTGATCATTTGGCTTGAAAGCCATTGATCTCCACACATGATAGCTCGTTTCTGAGAACACTTTTTTAAAATAATTGTCGTATTACAAGTTTGTTATTTTTCCTAGGAACTTGGCCACATATGATGACACAATGCGAAGGTTTCCCAATTTTTTGATTTTTTTTGAATTTTTTATGCCCGTTCCAAAATGCGGTCAAAACGGCGGGAATGACCGTTCCTAGCTAGTGGTTGAATCTTGGAATTTTTTATTGTTTCTCTGATTAAATAGGTCCTTATGTAACTAGAAATGATTTTTGGAAAAAATAAATAGCAAACTATGAGGCAGCTGCAGTTCAAATTTGACCCGCTTCCAACTGAATCGGCGGAAATTTGTCTTTTTCACCAGATGTGGATCAAAACTTTTTACACCCAACCATTTGGTCAATTATGCGTTAAATATGACCTAGTATTTTAGAAAAATGATTTGGTGCAATTTTGCAATAATTATTTGGTAGGTTCTTCACAAAAAAACATCATTTGGGGCACTCGAAAAATGATTAAAAATAGCTAGAAAGATGAGAAATGCGTACAAATTGGTCCTTATCCATAAAATGTGGTCTAACTCTAGTGAAAATTTGTGTGGTACCCTTTTGCAAAATATTTTTGATAGCTACTTCACAAAATCCCTCTAGTTTTTGTACTTGGAAACTCTTTTAAATCACTGATTTTCCGAACCAATCAGAACCATTCCCACGGATCGATGACATGGCACTCATCCATCCATCCATCCATCTCACCATCCCACATCCATCCGTCCATCCATCCGTCCATCCACCCCACCGCAGCACAAACCCTAGCTCACATCACACCCCTTCCCCCATCGCACCCTTCTCCCCCATCTGCTCGCCGCCGCAGCCACCTCCCGATCCAATCTCACTCCGCCGCCTCCCGATCCACCGCCGACCTCGCCTTCCTCCTCACTCACCGCCGACCTTGCCGTCCTCCTCACCCACTGCTGCCGACCTCGTCCCTCCCTCGCCTCACCATCTCTCCCTCGTCTCACCTCACCGCGAGCCCCGCAACCCAATCCATCCCCGCCTCCCTTCCAGATCCATCGCCGCCACCGCCACCTCCCTCCGGCGGAGCTCGCCGTCGTTCATGGTCTCCCCCACGCCCCCCTCCTCTCGCCCCTCCCCTTCCCTCACCACCCAACCGAACCAACCAGCTCACCAACCCGAAGAGAAAAGCGAGCGGAGGCGAGATGGCGACCGGACGCGAGGCCGGCGAGGCGGCGCCGGTGGAGGAGGAGGGGCAGAGGGAGTGGGCGGATCTGACGCCGGTGTGCCTGGCAGAGGCGTTCTCGCGGCTGGGCCTGGCTGACGCCGGTGTGCCCCGCCCCGCCCAGATCAAATCAGACACATCTGCGCCGCCTCCCTTCCAGATCCATCGTCAGCACGGCTCCGGCGACTTTGGCAGCTCCTCCCCGACATCTGCCGCGCCCTCACACGTGGCTTAGCCCCTGGATGGTGCTATTCCGCCCGGTGGCCATGGGGTACTCGAGCTCTCCTCCAGTGACTCCATCCCCTCCTCTTTCTCTCCCTCTCTCTCTCTCTAACTCTGCTCTGTTCTTCGATTGTAGGTATGCAGGAGGAAGGATGGATTGTAGATAGACTGGACAACAAGGATGGATGGCGCCTGGGGAGGGAGTGCTCGACCATGGCTGCTTGTCGGGATGTATCAGCCATGGATCTTATTCTGGCTGTAGGTGAGCTCGTCCTCTCCTCCTCTCTACTCGATTGAATTGCTGGTACTAGGATTCGGGGTTCAGATGGGTTGAGGCAGTAGACTGTTTTGTGCATCTCAGTTAGAACTTGTTTATTTCGTCCCCGTGCCGTGTCATGTTAATTTTGTTGCATCCTACTGTCATATCCAGCGGTTTTGTTTTCTGTTGCTGAACTTGAATTACATAGCTAGGATGGAGTTACTGTCAAGTGTTTGCATCCTTTTAAGTTGGAGGATGCAGCGATTTGGGAGTGGGAAATGCCCCGGATTTTGGGATCTAGATGGTTTGGGGTAGCTGAATGCCATGTTACCCTGTCATGTTAGTTTTGTTGCATCCTTATGTCATATTCAGTTGTTTCCTATTACTGAACCCTGGTCTACACGCTAGCGCATTGCGAGTGCAACCCCGGTCTCCTTCTTTGTCAGTGTTGTCTGCAATAGCTGTTTGGTGTTGGTTCTGCAGTATTTTCAGTTCAACAGCAGTTCCTTCGTTGTACTATGAATCTGCAGTAGTTCTTTCTTTCCAACACAATATCAAAAGATTAAGATTATAGATGTATGTTGATGAATGGTCCATTACAGTAGTTCTTTCTGCAGTAATTTCATAGATTAAGATTACATATGTATGTTCATGAATGATGAGTAGTTTCAGTTATTTCCTTCTAAATGTGAATTCATGTACATCATCAAGCATTTCACATTTGCTGTCACAACATTCTGTTAGCTAAAATGAAATCAGACAATGAGCTTTGTTTGTTCTTGTACTCTTTGTATGTTCCTTTGGTTCTTTTTTAATTTGATGACAATGAACCAAAATAACCAGTTACCAGTAGCTATGTGTGCATTGCCAAGTACAACTGTTCTACTTTGTATGGAATCTTCTATAGATATTATTTCTTTTAAGTGTTGCTGGCTATATTAAGATTATACTCGGAGGCACTGTAGCATTAGTGTGTTGTTTCGCTTTTGTTCTTCTCTATCTATGCTTACAAGTCAGGTTGTTTTTGTGGCATCCAGGGGCACAATGCTGGTGCTGGTAGGCAAGCTAGCACCCATGGATTCGTGAACTGGCTTGGATGTGTACTTGGTCGCCGGGGTTGGATGAGGACGATGGCAACAAGGTGAGACCATCGTGATCCACCCTCCTACTTCCTTCTCGTGATTCCCTAACTGCTCAACATGTTGATCTGTTCTAAACATCTGAAGCTTGCTGTGTGTAGGGTGACTAGTGATGTTCAGTGTTTATTGTGTGTGTTTTCTACACACACACACACATGGTCCTTACGTTTCAATCTCCTCTGCTGCTTACTGACAGAGTACTACGCACGTATAGTAGTTGAGTAGTAGTGTGTAGGGACTCTTGAGGAAAGTTTACGTACTTAAACATTATGCTTAAAATAAAAGTTGTAATTCCCTTGTAGTAGTATGTTTATGAATGGCTGCATGAAATGATTGTCCAGTACTTCAAATATTTGAATCGGGGTTAATGTAATCACTTGCTGCATCCTGTTTGATTGACCGGAGATGCTAATAGGAAAGCAAAGCAAATAGGAAAAGCATGTGCTGCTACTTTTGCTTATCCTCCGCACACAAGTAAAGCGAAGCATCCTATTTTGATTTCTTCATTCATGATGCATAAAATTCTGGTATTGTGTTCATATAGCTAATCTGCTGGTGTTGTGCATAAAATTCCAGGATCTTTGCGTGTAAGTTCTGGCTGTAGTGCCTATCTTTAGTAAGATTAAATTGCTACTATTACTGATGAATGGTTGAGTTCTAAAACTTGAAGTAGCACCTACTTTCTGGTCCTGTAGTGTTTAAAACTGATAATTATGATGCATTGGTCGTCCATATGGCCTTCTTTTTTAATGCATATATATGATGTAGTTGATAGGCCTTGATCTCAACCTCTCAAGTTTATGTTCCCTGGTGTGTAGTTAACTTGTCATTTTTATTGGCAAGCGTGTAATGAATTTATTAGAATTTTTCTCCTATTGCCGTGTACAGTATGTAGCAAAAAGGTCTATATTACTGAGGATGTATAATGTAGAAGTATAGAAACCATAAATTCAAGCTTCTGCTGTAGCATGCTCAATATATATTGTTATAGAATAGTGTTCTGCAAAAGGTTGAAACACCATGGTCTCAGTCATTTGTAGGAAATAGAAACACTAAGGCTGACATGCACTTCACTGTTTCACTTGTTTTTTCCAATTTAATTTTGTGGATAGTAAATTTGCGATTGTACGCCTTTTGTGAAAAAATTGCATTTTACGTTTCCATGCCCTGTAATGCTGAAGCATGGTTCTCTGATATTCTGCACCACTGAAAGGCTGATATCTTGTATAAATTTGGCTTTTGGCAGGTAATCCTTTTCCCTGCCATGTTCAGGTGCATCACTCTGATGCCGATGAAGGGTGAGATCTTTGGTCGACACTATGGAGAAGACCCTGAAGCCTGGTGTGTTCCTCAAATCGGGACTGATAGAAACCGAAGGGCTACTTGAAGTTGTCAAAGGGCACTTGTAGAGCTTGTGGTTGCGATTACACTTGTAGAGACTTGTAGAGCTTGTGGCTGTGATTACCATTGTATCTAAGTTATATGATGTAACAGACTTATTTTGGCTGATATTTGAAGTATTATCTATGCTTTCTGGTTGTTTTGATTTGAATATTGGTTATTTATTTACCGATGAATAGAAAACATGGACCCACATATTAGAACATGACAATCGGGACCCATTTGAGTACTGGACCCATCTCCTAAAAAAATACAAACCGTTGAGCCAGAAAGGCCTTGACCCAAAAACAAAAAAGGCTGAAATATTAGGCCAGGCCCATGTAGCAGACCAGAATGACAAAAAAATGATAACTAAAAAGGCCGAATTAATGGGCTCAGCCCATGTAGAACACCAAATCGGACCGGGCTGAATCTTGTGCCACATCAGCTTGCCACGCTGGATGCCTACGTGGCCTGGGGAGGTTGCTAGTGACCAAAACGCCACAGTAGGAATATTTTGGTCGTAAACGTCTTTGACCATTCCAGAAGAAAGGTCGCTATAGTCAGTTTATGACGGCCAGCTTTTGACCTTCTGTTTTTGGTCACAAAAAGGTCATAAATGGAAGTTTGTGACCTTTCAGTGACCAATAGTGGTGGTCATAAGCTGACATATTTCTTGTAGTGGCATTGATGAAAGTATAGCTATAGAATCAACGGGAGATGCGCGCAACTAGCTAGCCATTAGTACTTACTTTCGGGTATGTATATCGCAGCTCCTTCGGCAGTCCCGGAGCTTCTGCGGTGAACTGTTTCCAAACCCTGCAAGACAAAGAAAATAATTATTATTACTTGAGATATCAGGAAATGAACAAAAAGTTGCCGATATGGTGCGATAATGATCGATTGAACTTACTTGCTGAGCATTTCAGTCATGTCCGCATAGGATTTGGGATCTTTCCGTCTCGAGTCTAAGACGGTTACTAGTCCACGCTCAAGCTTAATCTCCAGAAGAATATAGTGGTACCTACGCACGCATGCATAACTCATCAATTACATTACTATAACCTCGCTCGAGTAATAAGGGAAACCGAATATGCACACGACAGTAACACTCATTTGCCGTTGTAAGGAAAGAGTATGGTATCTTTGTCTTGATTTTTTATCAATGATTGTAGAACGTTGTCCTCGGCCTCTTTGATGTCCTTTTTAACCAGAAATTCATCTATGATATTTGTGTTAATGAACCCAATATCATAAATTTCTTGTTTTTTGCACTCGACGATCTTCAATCTGCATAATATATTGAGGATAATTAATTATAAATACATGAAATGATAGAGCCGAGCTATATATAGAGACTTAATGACAGAAATAGTACTTACAGATAGTAGCAAAAGACCATTAGTTTATCGAGGGCCTTTTGATTGAAGAACGCGAAGAACTCATTAAATGGAACAGTCAACAGATCATTTGCAACGAGATCGTGCTCCTCTTTAATATGCAGATACAAAGCATTCTTACCCTCAGAATCTCTGCAGGTTTCCATGTACCAATTATGGAATCTTCGCATCATTGTTGTCAGAGATTTTTCATCTTTGACGAGAGGCTTCCCACTCGTATCTGTGTTCGTCCACCTCCAAGAAATCAGGAAGTGCATCGTCAGGCAGGTAATCGTCAAGATTGCCATAACCGGCCACCGTCCCCGGAGCATTAGACACATTGAGCGGGGGGCACGATTGCTGTGCTTGTTCGCCGAGCTGGGCAATTTTTTTCCCTTTGCTCGTTCTTTTGACCTTTTAGCACTGACAATAGTTCCCGACCGCTGGGCTTGGAGATATGTCTGTTCAGTAATGCGCTCATAGTTGGTTCTCGGTGGAGACTTTGGTGGTTTCCTCAGGGCATCGATAGTGCGCTTTGCTTTCACCGGATCTACCTGAAGGAAATATGCCCTAGAGGCAATAATAAAGTTATTATTTATTTCCTTATAATCATGATAAATGTTTATGATTCATGCTAGAATTGTATTAACCGGAAACATAATACATGTGTGAATAAATAGACAAACAAAGTGTCACTAGTATGCCTCTACTTGACTAGCTCGTTAATCAAAGATGGTTATGTTTCCTAACCATGAACAATGAGTTGTTATTTGATTAACGAAGTCACATCATTAGTTGAATGATCTGATTGACATGACCCATTCCATTAGCTTAGCACCCGATCGTTTAGTATGTTGCTATTGCTTTCTTCATGACTTATACATGTTCCTATAACTATGAGATTATGCAACTCCCGTTTACCGGAGGAACACTTTGGGTACTACCAAACGTCACAACGTAACTGGGTGATTATAAAGGAGTACTACAGGTGTCTCCAATGGTACATGTTGGGTTGGCGTATTTCGAGATTAGGTTTTGTCACTCCGATTGTCGGAGAGGTATCTCTGGGCCCTCTCGGTAATTCACATCACATAAGCCTTGCAAGCATTACAACTAATATGGTAGTTGTGAGATGATGTATTACGGAACGAGTAAAGAGACTTGCCGGTAACGAGATTGAACTAGGTATTGGATACCGACGATCGAATCTCGGGCAAGTAACATACCAATGAAAAAGGGAACAACGTATGTTGTTATGCGGTCTGACCGATAAAGATCTTCGTAGAATATGTAGGAGCCAATATGGGCATCCAGGTCCCGCTATTGGTTATTGACCGGAGACGTGTCTCGGTCATGTCTACATTGTTCTCGAACCGTAGGGTCCGCACGCTTAACGTTACGATGACAGTTATTATGAGTTTATGCATTTTGATGTACCGAAGGTTGTTCGGAGTCCCGGATGTGATCACGGACATGACGAGGAGTCTCGAAATGGTCTAGACATAAAGATTGATATATTGGAAGCCTATGTTTGGACATCGGAAGTGTTCCGGGTGAAATCAGGATTTTACCGGATTACCGGGAGGTTACCGGAACCCCCCGGGAGTCATATGGGCCTTATTGGGCCTTAGTGGAAAGGTGAAAGGGCTGCCCATAAGGGCTGCGCGCCTCCCCCCTTCCCTAGTCCTATTAGGACTAGGAGCGGTGGCCGGCCACCCCTCTCCCTCTTTCCCCCTTGGGAATCCTAGTTGGAATAGGATTGGGGGGGGGGAGTCCTACTCCCGGTAGGAGTAGGACTCCTCCTGCGCCCTCCTCTTGGCCGGCGCACCTCTCCCCCTTGGCTCCTTTATATACGGAGGCAGGGGGCACCTCTAGACACACAAGTTGATCTTTGTGATCGTTCCTTAGCCGTGTGCGGTGCCCCCCTCCACCATATTCCACCTCGGTCATATTGTAGCGGTGCTTAGGCGAAGCCCTGCAACGGTAGAACATCAAGATCGTCACCACGCCGTCGTGCTGACGGAACTCCTCCCCGAAGCTTTGCTGGATCGGAGCCCGGGGATCGTCATCAAGCTGTACGTGTGCTAAGAACTCGGAGGTGCCGGAGTAACGGTGCTTGGATCGGTCGGATCGGGAAGAAGACGTACGACTACTTCCTCTACGTTGTGTCAACGCTTCCGTTGCGATCCACAAGGGTACGTAGATCATACTCTCCCCTCGTTGCTATGCATCACCATGATCTTGCATGTGCGTAGGAATTTTTTTGAAATTACTACGTTCCCCAACAGTGGTATCAGAGCCAGGTTTTATGGTTTGATGTTATTTGCATGAGTAGAACACAAGTGAGTTGTGGACGATACAAGTCATACTGCCTACCAGCATGTCATACTTTGGTTCGGCGGTATTGTTGGACGAGACGACCCGGACCAACCTTACGCGTACGCTTACGCGAGACCGGTTCCCTCGACGTGCTTTGCACATAGATGGCTTGCGGGCGACTGTCTCTCCAACTTTAGTTGAACCGAGTATGGCTACGCCCGGTCCTTGCGAAGGTTAAAACGGAGTCTATTTGACAAACTATCGTTGTGGTTTTGATGCGTAGGTGAGATTGGTTCTTGCTTAAGCCCGTAGCAGCCACGTAAAACTTGCAACAACAAAGTAGAGGACGTCTAACTTGTTTTTGTAGGGCATGTTGTGATGTGATATGGTCAAGACATGATGTTGAATTTTATTGTATGAGATGATCATGTTTTGTAACCGAGTTATCGGCAACTGGCAGGAGCCATATGGTTGTCGCTTTATTGTATGCAATGCAATCGCGATGTAATGCTTTACTTTATCACTAAGCGGTAGCGATAGTCGTGGAAGCATAAGATTGGCGAGACGACAATGATGCTACGATGGAGATCAAGGTGTCGCGCCGGTGACGATGGTGATCATGACGGTGCTTCGGAGATGGAGATCACAGGCACAAGATGATGATGGCCATATCATATCACTTATATTGATTGCATGTGATGTTTATCTTTTTTGCATCTTATCTTGCTTTGATTGACGGTAGCATTATAAGATGATCTCTCACAAAATTATCAAGAAGTGTTCTCCCTGAGTATGCACCGTTGCTAAAGTTCTTCGTGCTGAGACACCACATGATGATCGGGTGTGATAGGCTCTACATTCAAATACAACGGGTGCAAAACAGTTGCACACGCGGAATACTCAGGTTATACTTGACGAGGCAAGCATATACAGATATGGCCTCGGAACACGGAGACTGAAAGGTCGAGCGTGAATCATATAGTAGATATGATCAACATAATGATGTTCACCGATGAAACTACTCCATCTCACGTGATGATCGGACATGGTTTAGTTGATTTGGATCACGTGATCACTTAGAGGATTAGAGGGATGTCTATCTAAGTGGGAGTTCTTAAGTAATATGATAAATTGAACTTAAATTTATCATGAACTTAGTACCTGATAGTATCTTGCTTGTTTATGTTGATTGTAGATAGATGGCTCGTGCTGTTGTTTTGTTGAATTTTAATGCGTTCCTTGAGAAAGCAAAGTTGAAAGATGATGGTAGCAATTACACGGACTAGGTCCGTAACTTGAGGATTATCCTCATTGCTGCACAGAAGAATTACGTCCTGGAAGCACCGCTGGGTGCCAGGCCTGCTGCTGGAGCAACACCAGATGTTATGAACGTCTGGCAGAGCAAAGCTGATGACTACTCGATAGTTCAGTGTGCCATGCTTTACGGCTTAGAATCAGGACTTCAACGATGTTTTGAACGTCATGGAGCATATGAGATGTTTCAAGAGTTGAAGTTAATATTTCAAGCAAATGCCCGGATTGAGAGATATGAAGTCTCCAATAAGTTCTATAGCTGCAAGATGGAAGAGAACAGTTCTGTCAGTGAGCATATACTCAAAGTGTCTGGGTATAATAATCACTTGATTCAATTGGGAGTTAATCTTCCAGATGATTGCGTCATTGACAGAATTCTCCAATCACTGCCACCAAGCTACAAGAGCTTCGTGATGAACTACAATATGCAAGGGATGAACAAGACTATTCCCGAGCTCTTCGCAATGCTGAAAGCTGCGGAGGTAGAAATCAAAAAGGAGCATCAAGTGTTGATGGTTAACAAAACCACTAGTTTCAAGAAAAAGGGCAAAGGGAAGAAGAAGGGGAACTTCAAGAAGAACGGCAAGCAAGTTGCTGCTCAAGAGAAGAAACCCAAGTCTGGACCTAAGGCTGAAACTGAGTGCTTCTACTGCAAGCAGACTGGTCACTGGAAGCGGAACTGCCCAAAGTATTTGGCGGATAAGAAGGATGGCAAGGTGAACAAAGGTATATATGATATACATGTTATTGATGTGTACCTTACTAATGCTCGCAGTAGCACCTGGGTATTTGATACTGGTTCTATTGCTAATATTTGCAACTCGAAACAGGGGCTACGGATTAAGCGAAGATTGGCTAAGGACGAGGTGACGATGTGCGTGGGAAACGGTTCCAAAGTCGATGTGATCGCGGTCGGCACGCTACCTCTACATCTACCTCCGGGATTAGTATTAGACCTAAATAATTGTTATTTAGTGCCAGCGTTAAGCATGAACATTATATCTGGATCTTGTTTGATGCGAGACGGTTATTCATTTAAATCAGAGAATAATGGTTGTTCTATTTATATGAGTAATATCTTTTATGGTCACGCACCCTTGAAGAGTGGTCTATTCTTATTGAACCTCGAGAGTAGTGATACACATATTCATAATGTTGAAGCCAAAAGATGCAGAGTTGATAATGATGGTGCAACTTATTTGTGGCACTGCCGTTTAGGTCATATCAGTGTAAAGCGCATGAAGAAACTCCATACTGATGGACTTTTGGAACCACTTGATTATGAATCACTTGGTACTTGCGAACCGTGCCTCATGGGCAAGATGACTAAAACACCGTTCTCCGGTACTATGGAGAGAGCAACAGATTTGTTGGAAATCATACATACAGATGTATGTGGTCCGATGAATATTGAAGCTCGTGGCGGATATCGTTATTTTCTCACCTTCACAGATGATTTAAGCAGATATGGTTATATCTACTTAATGAAACATAAGTCTGAAACATTTGAAAAGTTCAAAGAATTTCAGAGTGAAGTGGAAAATCATCGTAACAAGAAAATAAAGTTTCTACGATCTGATCGTGCAGGAGAATATTTGAGTTACGAGTTTGGTGTACATTTGAAAAATTGTGGAATAGTTTCGCAACTCACGCCACCCGGAACACCACAGCGTAATGGTGTGTCCGAACATCGTAATCGTACTTTACTAGATATGGTGCGATCTATGATGTCTCTAACTGATTTACCGCTATCATTTTGGGGATACGCTCTAGAGACGGCCGCATTCATGTTAAACAGGGCACCATCAAAATCCGTTGAAACGACGCCTTATGAACTGTGGTTTGGCAAGAAACCAAAGTTGTCGTTTCTGAAAGTTTGGGGCTGCGATGCTTATGTGAAAAAGCTTCAACCTGATAAGCTCGAACCCAAATCGGACAAATGTGTCTTCATAGGATATCCAAAGGAAACTATTGGATACACCTTCTATCACAGATCCGAAGGCAAGACTTTTGTTGCTAAATTCAGAAACTTTCTTGAGAAGGAGTTTCTCTCGAAAGAAGTGAGTGGGAGGAAAGTAGAACTTGACGAGGTAACTGTACCTGCTCCCTTGTTGGAAAATAGTACATCACAGAAAACTGTTTCTGCGACACCTACACCAATAAGTGAGGAAGTTAATGATAATGATCATGAAACTTCAGAACAAGATACTACTGAACCTCGTAGATCAACCAGAGTAAGATCCGCACCAGAGTGGTATGGTAATCCAGTTCTGGAAGTGATGCTACTAGATCATGATGAACCTACGAACTATGAAGAAGCGATGGTGAGCCCAGATTCCGCAAAGTGGCTTGAAGCCATGAAATCTGAGATGGGATCCATGTATGAGAACAAAGTATGGACTTTGGTTGACTTGCCCGATGATCGGCAAGCAATTGAGAATAAATGGATTTTCAAGAAAAAGACTGACGCTGACGGTAATGTTACTGTCTATAAAGCTCGACTTGTCGCAAAAGGTTTTCGACAAGTTCAAGGGGTTGACTACGATGAGACCTTCTCACCCGTAGCGATGCTTAAGTCTGTCCGAATCATGTTAGCAATTGCCGCATTTTATAATTATGAAATTTGGCAGATGGATGTCAAAACTGCATTCCTGAATGGATTTCTGGAAGAAGAGTTGTATATGATGCAACCAGAAGGTTTTGTTGATCCAAAGGGAGCTAACAAAGTGTGCAAGCTCCAGCGATCCATTTATGGACTGGTGCAAGCCTCTCGGAGTTGGAATAAACGCTTTGATAGTGTGATTAAAGCATTTGGGTTTATACAGACTTCCAGAGAAGCCTGTATTTACAAGAAAGTGAGTGGGAGCTCTGTAGCATTTCTGATATTATATGTGGATGACATATTATTGATTGGAAATGATATAGAATTTCTGGATAGCATAAAGGGATACTTGAATAAGAGTTTTTCAATGAAAGACCTCGGTGAAGCTGCTTAAATATTAGGCATAAAGATCTATAGAGATAGATCAAAACGCTTAATTGGACTTTCACAAAGCACATACCTTGACAAGATTTTGAAAAAGTTCAAAATGGATCAAGCAAAGAAAGGGTTCTTGCCTGTGTTACAAGGTGTGAAGTTGAGTCAGACTCAATGCCCGACCACTGCAGAAGATAGAGAGAAAATGAAAGATGTTCCCTATGCTTCAGCCATAGGCTCTATCATGTATGCAATGCTGTGTACCAGACCTGATGTGTGCCTTGCTATAAGTTTAGCAGGGAGGTACCAAAGTAATCCAGGAGTGGATCACTGGACAGCGGTCAAGAACAGCCTGAAATACCTGAAAAGGACTAAGGATATGTTTCTCGTATATGGAGGTGACAAAGAGCTCACCGTAAAAGGTTACGTTGATGCAAGCTTTGACACTGATCCGGATGATTCTAAATCGCAAACCGGATACGTGTTTACATTGAACGGTGGAGCTGTCAGTTGATGCAGTTCTAAACAAAGCGTCGTAGCGGGATCTACATGTGAAGTGGAGTACATAGCTGCTTCGGAAGCAGCAAACGAAGGAGTCTTGATGAAGGAGTTCATATCCGATCTAGGTGTCATACCTAGTGCATCGGGTCCAATGAAAATCTTTTGTGACAATACTGGTGCAATTGCCTTGGCAAAGGAATCCAGATTTCACAAAAGGACCAAGCACATCAAGAGACGCTTCAACTCCATCCAGGATCTAGTCCAGGTGGGAGACATAGAGATTTGCAAGATACATACGGATCTGAATGTTGCAGACCCGTTGACTAAGCCTCTTCCACGAGCAAAACATGATCAGCACCAAGGCTCCATGGGTGTTAGAATCATTACAGTGTAATCTAGATTATTGACTCTAGTGCAAGTGGGAGACTGAAGGAAATATGCCCTAGAGGCAATAATAAAGTTATTATTTATTTCCTTATAATCATGATAAATGTTTATTATTCATGCTAGAATTGTATTAACCGGAAACATAATACATGTGTGAATAAATAGACAAACAAAGTGTCACTAGTATGCCTCTACTTGACTAGCTCGCTAATCAAAGATGGTTATGTTTCCTAACCATGAACAATGAGTTGTTATTTGATTAACGAAGTCACATCATTAGTTGAATGATCTGATTGACATGACCCATTCCATTAGCTTAGCACCCGATCGTTTAGTATGTTGCTATTGCTTTCTTCATGACTTATACATGTTCCTATAACTATGAGATTATGCAACTCCCGTTTACCGGAGGAACACTTTGGGTACTACCAAACGTCACAACGTAACTGGGTGATTATAAAGGAGTACTACAGGTGTCTCCAATGGTACATGTTGGGTTGGCGTATTTCGAGATTAGGTTTTGTCACTCCGATTGTCGGAGAGGTATCTCTGGGCCCTCTCGGTAATGCACATCACATAAGCCTTGCAAGCATTACAACTAATATGGTAGTTGTGAGATGATGTATTACGGAACGAGTAAAGAGACTTGCCGGTAACGAGATTGAACTAGGTATTGGATACCGACGATCGAATCTCGGGCAAGTAACATACCAATGACAAAGGGAACAACGTATGTTGTTATGCGGTCTGACCGATAAAGATCTTCGTAGAATATGTAGGAGCCAATATGGGCATCCAGGTCCCGCTATTGGTTATTGACCGGAGACGTGTCTCGGTCATGTCTACATTGTTCTCGAACCGTAGGGTCCGCACGCTTAACGTTACGATGACAGTTATTATGAGTTTATGCATTTTGATGTACCGAAGGTTGTTCGGAGTCCCGGATGTGATCACGGACATGACGAGGAGTCTCGAAATGGTCGAGACATAAAGATTGATATATTGGAAGCCTATGTTTGGACATCGGAAGTGTTCCAGGTGAAATCAGGATTTTACCGAATTACCGGGAGGTTACCGGAACCCCCCGGGAGTCATATGGGCCTTATTGGGCCTTAGTGGAAAGGTGAAAGGGCTGCCCATAAGGGCTGCGCGCCTCCCCCCCTCCCCTAGTCCTATTAGGACTAGGAGAGGTGGCCGGCCACCCCTCTCCCTCTTTCCCCCTTGGGAATCCTAGTTGGAATAGGATTGGGGGGGGGGAGTCCTACTCCCGGTAGGAGTAGGACTCCTCCTGCGCCCTCCTCCTGGCCGACGCACCTCTCCCCCTTGGCTCCTTTATATACAGAGGCAGGGGGCACCTCTAGACATACAAGTTGATCTTCGTGATTGTTCCTTAGCCGTGTGCGGTGCCCCCCTCCACCATATTCCACCTCGATCATATTGTAGCGGTGCTTAGGCGAAGCCCTACAACGGTAGAACATCAAGATCGTCACCACGTCGTCGTGCTGACGGAACTCCTCCCCGAAGCTTTGCTGGATCGGAGCCCGGGGATTGTCATCAAGCTGTACGTGTGCTAAGAACTCGGAGGTGCCGGAGTAACGGTGCTTGGATCGGTCGGATCGCGAAGAAGACGTACGACTACTTCCTCTATGTTGTGTCAACGCTTCCGTTGCGATCTACAAGGGTACGTAGATCATACTCTCCCCTCGTTGCTATGCATCACCATGATCTTGCGTGTGCGTAGGAATTTTTTTGAAATTACTACGTTCCCCAACACTACCTTCTCCTCCGGAGGTGGATGTCTCTTTGCTTTCACCCCTTCAAAGAACTCCTTCACGTGGGTCCGCACAATCGTATCGTTTTCCTCCTCGGACCTCTCGTACGGTAACTTCTCTAGAGGCTTGAGAGATGATGGACCGTATTTGTATTGCCTCCCGCCTCTGGTTGTGCTGCTAGACGCCGGAGCAGACGGAGCGGCTGCGGCTGAGGAGAAGGAGTACGACGCGCCGGAGCAGCCGGGGCGGCGGCGGGTCTCTTCCGCCCTTGCTGGCGAGGCGGAGAAGGAGGATGCTGCTGGCTGCTCGGGAGCGTCGGCGCAGGCGGAGAAGGAGGCGGAGTGCCGCCATGCGCCGGAGAAGGAGGCGGAGTGCCGCCACGCATGCCCTGATCGTCACTCGTCGGAGGAGGAGGCGGTGGAGGAGGTGGAGTGCCCTGACTCGCCGGAGCAGGAGGAGGAGGCGGAGGCATCCAGTTCAGAAGGTTGATGAGCTCCTTCTTCCATAGGCATGGAGTCTTCAGAGCAGAACCCAGCCAAGTCTCCCCTTCACCGTTAGGGTTGTCAAGCATGAGGTCCTCAAATCTCTCCGTTATTTCATCCACCATCACCTTAGCATATCCTTTTGGAATCGGCTGGCAGTGATAAGTTGTGCCGGGTCCACTAGGATAAACTTGGCCAACAGCCACCTTGACCTTCAAATTCATCCATCGCGCCATCATGTGGCAATTTTGAGACTCTATGATACCATCCACGGGATAGCTGGCAGGAGCCATCAAGACATGCTCCGGCTAAAGCAGCTCGGTGGAAGCCACGCTGCTTCTCCGCTGAGATGGCAGGGTAGCTTCGGGGGATGCTTCGGCAGGTCGTTTGCTGCGATCTGCTGCTTCTCGTTCCTCTTCTCGATCCTCTAGCCCCATTACCCTTTTGTGCAACGCCTGCAGTTGGTCCTGCTCCAGTTTCTTCCTCCTCTCGTGGGTTTTGTAACCCCCTGCGTCCGGAAAACCAACCTTCCACAGAATGGAGCCTGGCGTGCCTCGTGTCCGTCCAGGGTGCTCAGGATTCCCAAGGGCCATTGTGAGCTCGTCCTTCTTCCTGTTTGGAAGGAATGTCCCTCGCTGCACTGCATCGATATAGTGTCAAACGTTCTTGACTGGTATTTCCAGTTGCTCATCCTTCCACTAGCAAAACCCTGTTACAGGGTCCAAGGTTCCGCCAGACCCAAAGAACCAAGTCGGACGACGGTCTGGCCATCTCATCGTCTCTGGTTCGATCCCTTTTTCAAGCAGATCATTCTCAGCCTTGGACCACTTAGGCCGGGCTTGCAGGTAGCCACCTGACCCCGTGCGATGGTGAAGCGTCTTCTTCGCATCATTTTTCTTGTTTGTCTCCGACATCTTCTTACTCTTTTTCAATGTCTTGTGGGCCAAAAATGCGGGCCAGTGATCTTTGATCTTCTCATATTTGCCGATGAATTCTGGTGTCTTTTTATTTTTGACAAACGGGTTCAGCTCTTTCCTCCACCTCCTCATTAGGGTTGCCATCTTCTTAAGAGCACAAGACTTGATTAATTCCTCTTTAACTGGCTTCTCCGGATCCTCCTCTGGCGGTAGGGTGAAATTTGCCTTCAACTCAGTCCAAAGATATTCTTTCTGCATATCATTGACATAAGACACCTCAGGGTCTTCCTCCTTAGGCTTATACCATTGCTGGATGCTGATCGGGATCTTCTCCCTAACAAGAACCCCGCACTGAGAAAAAAATGCCTTCCTTGTCCGGATGGGTTCAATCGGTTCGCCGTCGGGCGCGATTTCTATGATCTCAAACTTTTCATCCGAGCTCAACTTTTCTTCGGGCCTCGTCTCCTTACCGAAGTTGTGCTCGATCCGGAGGGCTAGAAATTATAAGGAAGAAAGACGAGAGTAATTAATATGTGTACATATACCAAAACAATGGAAGCATCAATTAATTAGTCAACACGGGCTTAACTAATATATATATATAGGCAAAAATCACATATTTGACCTGAGACCCAAATCAAATCACAAACTGACCTGGTCATGAAAAAATTTCACTCTGCTGACCCTTTGGTGTGGCGCCCGACAGCTGGGCGCCGCACCCTACTGTGCAGCGCCCTTCCTTTAGGCGTCGCACCTCCTGCCACCGTGGCAGCCCTGGTCCAGTTGCGGCCACACACACAACTTTGCAGCGCCTAAGGGCTAGGTGCCACACTTTGACGTGCAGCGCCTAGCCCTTGTTGGGGAACGTTGCAGAAAATTAAAAATTTTCCTACGGTTTCACCAAGATCCATCTATGAGTTCATCTAAGCAACGAGTCATGGGAGAGAGATTGCATCTACATACCACCTTGTAGATCGCGTGCGGAAGCATTCAAGGGAACGGGGATGATGGAGTCGTACTCGCCGTGATCCAAATCACCGATGACCAAGTGCTGAACGGACAGCACCTCCGCGTTCAACACACGTACGGAACGGACGACGTCTCGTCCTTCTTGATCCAGCAAGGGGGAAGGAGAGGTTGAGGAAGAAGGCTCCAGCAGCAGCACGACGGCGTGGTGTTGGTGGAGAGGCAGTACTCCGACAGGGCTTCGCCAAGCGCTAACGGAGGAGGAGAGGTGTTGGGGAGGGGAGGGGCTGCGCCTTGGATCAGGTGTTCAGCCCTCCCCTCGCCCCTCTATTTATAGGGGAAGGGGGAAGGGGGCTGGCCCCCTCTAGATGAGATCTAGAGGGGGGGGGGCGGCGGCCAGGGAGGGGGCTTGGCCCCCAAGCAAAGGGGGTGCGCCCCCTTTAGGGTTCCCCCCCAACCCTAGGCGCATGGGCCCAAGGGGGGGCGCGCCCAGCCCTCCAGGGGCTGGTTCCCTGCCCCATGCGGCCCATGGGGGCCTCCGAGAGGGGTGGCCCCTCCCGGTGGACCCCCGGAACCCTTCCGGTGGCCCCGGTACAATACCGATATGCCCCCGAAACTTTCCGGTGTCCGCATGACAACTTCCCATATACAAATCTTTACCTCCGGACCCTTCCGGAACTCCTCGTGACGTCCGGGATCTCATCCGGGACTCCGAACAACATTCGGTAATCACATACAAGTCTTCCTAATAACCCTAGCGTCACCGAACCTTAAGTGTGTAGACCCTACGGGTTCGGGAGACATGCAAACATGACCGAGACAGCTCTCTGGGCAATAACCAACAGCGGGATCTGGATACCCATGTTGGCTCCCACATACTCCTCGATGATGTCATCGGATGAACCACGATGTCGAGGATTCAATCAACCCCGTATACTACTCCCTTTGTCAATCGGTACGTTACATGCCCGAGACTCGATCGTCGGTATCCCAATACCTCGTTCAGTCTCGTTACCGGCAAGTCACTTTACTCGTACCGTAATGCATGATCCCGTGACCAGACACTTGGTCACTTTGAGCTCATTATGATGATGCACTACCAAGTGGGCCCAGTGATACCTCTCCGTCATACGGAGTGACAAATCCCAGTCTCGATCCGTGTCAACCCAACAGACACTTTCGGAGATACCTGTAGTGCACCTTTATAGTCACCCTGTTACGTGGTGACGTTTGGTACACCCAAAGCACTCCTACGGTATCCGGGAGTTACACGATCTCATGGTCTAAGGAAAAGATACTTGACATTAAGAAAACTCTAGCAAAACGAACTACACAATCTTGTGCTATGCTTAGGATTGGGTCTTCATCACATCATTCTCCTAATGATGTGATCCGTTGTCAACGACATCTAATGTCCATAGTTAGGAAACCATGACTATCTGTTGACCAACGAGCTAGTCAACTAGAGGCTTACTAGGGACGTATTGTGGTCTATGTATTCACACGTGCATTACGATTTCCGGATAATACAATTATAGCATGAATAAAAGACAATTATCATGAACAAGGAAATATAATAATAATCCTTTTATTATTGCCTCTAGGGCATATTTCCAACAGTCTCCCACTTGCACTAGAGTCAATAATCTAGTTACATTGTGATGAATCGAACACCCATAGAGCTCTGGTGCTGATCATGTTTTGCTCGCGGAAGAGGTTTAGTCAACGGATCTGCGACATTCAGATCCGTATGTACTTTGCAAATATCTATGTCTCCATCTTGAACATTTTCACGGATGGAGTTGAAGCGACGCTTGATGTGCCTGGTCTTCTTGTGAAACCTGGGCTCCTTAGCAAGGGCAATAGCTCTAGTGTTGTCACATAAGAGTTTGATCGGCCCCGACGCATTGGGTATGACTCCTAGGTAGGTGATGAACTCCTTCACCCATATTGCTTCATGCGCTGCCTCCGAGGCTGCCATGTACTCCGCTTCACATGTAGATCCCGCCACGACGCTCTGCTTGCAGCTGCACCAGCTTACTGCTCCACCATTCAACATATACACGTATCCGGTTTGTGACTTAGAGTCATCCAGATCTGTGTCGAAGCTAGCGTCGATGTAACCCTTTACGACGAGCTCTTCGTCACCTCCATTAACGAGAAACATGTCCTTTGTCCTTTTTAGGTACTTCAGGATATTCTTGACCGCTGTCCAGTGTTCCTTGCCGGGATTACTTTGGTACCTTCCTACCAAACTTACGGCAAGGTTTACATCAGGTCTGGTACACAACATGGCATACATAATAGATCCTATGGCTGAGGCATAGGGGATGACGCTCATCTCTTCTTTATCTTTTGCCGTGGTCGGGCATTGAGCCGAGCTCAATCTCACACCTTGCAGTACAGGCAAGAACCCTTTCTTGGACTGATCCATTTTGAACTTCTTCAAAATCTTATCAAGGTATGTGCTTTGTGAAAGACCTATGAGGCGTCTCGATCTATCCCTATAGATCTTGATGCCTAATATATATGCAGCTTCTCCAAGGTCCTTCATTGAAAAACACTTATTCAAGTAGGCCTTAATGCTGTCCAAGAATTCTATATCATTTCCCATCAAAAGTATGTCATCTACATATAATATGAGAAAAGCTACAGAGCTCCCACTCACTTTCTTGTAAACGCAGGCTTCTCCATAAGTCTGCATAAACCCAAACGCTTTGATCATTTCATCAAAGCGAATGTTCCAACTCTGAGATGCTTGCACCAGCCCATAAATGGATCGCTGGAGCTTGCATACTTTGTTAGCATTCTTAGGATCGACAAAACCCTCCGGCTGCATCATATACAGTTCTTCCTTAAGATGCCCGTTAAGGAATGCCGTTTTGACGTCCATCTGCCATATCTCATAATCATAGTATGCAGCAATTGCTAACATGATTCGGACGGACTTAAGCTTTGCTACGGGAGAGAAAGTCTCATCGTAGTCAATCCCTTGAACTTGCCGATAACCCTTAGCGACAAGTCGAGCTTTATAGATGGTTACATTACCATCCGTGTCCGTCTTCTTCTTAAAGATCCATTTGTTTTCTATCGCTCGCCGATCATCGGGCAAGTCAGTCAAAGTACATACTTTGTTTTCATACATGGATTCTATCTCGGATTTCATGGCTTCTAGCCATTTGTTGGAATCTGGGCCCGCCATCGCTTCTTCATAGTTCGAAGGTTCACCGTTGTCTAACAACATGATTTCCAGGACAGGGTTGCCATACCACTCTGGTGTGGAACGTGTCCTTGTGGACCTACGAAGTTCAGTAGCAACTTGATCAGAAGTACCTTGATCATCATCATTAATTTCCTCTCCATTCGGTGTAGGCACCACAGGAATGTTTTCCTGAGCTGCACTACTTTCCGGTTCAAGAGGTAGTACTTCATCGAGTTCTACTTTCCTCCCACTTACTCCTTTCGAGAGAATCTCTTTTTCCAGAAAGGATCCGTTCTTGGCAACAAAGATCTTGCCCTCGGATCTTAAGTAGAAGGTATACCCAATGGTTTCCTTAGGGTATCCTATGAAGACGCATTTTTCCGACTTGGGTTCGAGCTTTTCAGGTTGAAGTTTCTTGACATAAGCATCGCATCCCCAAACTTTCAGAAACGACAGCTTATGTTTCTTCCCAAACCATAATTCATACGGTGTCGTCCCAACGGATTTAGACGGTGCTCTATTTAAAGTGAATGTAGCTGTCTCTAGAGCGTATCCCCAAAATTATAGCGGTAAATCCGTAAGAGACATCATAGATCGCACCATATCCAATAGAGTGCGATTACGACGTTCGGACACACCGTTACGCTGAGGTGTTCCAGGCGGCGTGAGTTGTGAAACAATTCCACATTTTCTTAAGTGTGTACCAAATTTGTGACTTAAATATTCTCCTCCACGATCCGATCGTAAGAACTTTATCTTTCGGTCACGTTGATTCTCTACTTCATTCTGAAATTCCTTGAACTTTTCAAAGGTCTCAGACTTGTGTTTCATCAAGTAGACATACCCATATCTACTTAAGTAATCAGTGAGAGTGAGAACATAACGATATCCTCTGCGAGCCTCAACGCTCATTGGACCGCACACATCAGTATGTATGATTTCCAATAAGTTGGTTGCTCGCTCCATTGTTCCGGAGAACGGAGTCTTGGTCATTTTGCCCATGAGGCATGGTTCGCATGTGTCAAATGATTCATAATCGAGAGACTCTAAAAGTCCATCAGCATGGAGCTTCTTCATGCGCTTGACACCAATGTGACCAAGGCGGCAGTGCCACAAGTATGTGGGACTATCGTTATCAACTTTACATCTTTTGGTATTCACACTATGAATATGTGTTACGCTCGAGATTCATTAAGAATAAACCATTGACCATCGGGGCATGACCATAAAACATATCTCTCATATAAATAGGACAACCATTATTCTCGGATTTAAATGAGTAGCCATCTCGTATCAAACGAGATCTAGATACAATGTTCATGCTCAAACTTGGCACTAAATAACAATTATTGAGGTTTAAAACTAATCCCGTAGGTAAATGTAGAGGTAGCATGCCGACGGCGGTCACATCGACCTTGGAACCATTCCCGACGCGCATCGTCACCTCGTCCTTCGCCAGTCTCCGCTTATTCCGCAGCTCCTGCTGTGAGTTACAAATGTGAGCAACGGCACCGGTATCAAATACCCAGGAGTTACTACGAGTACTGGTAAGGTACACATCAATTACATGTATATCAAATATACCTTTAGTGTTGCCGGCCTTCTTGTCCGCTAAGTATTTGGGGCAGTTCCGCTTCCAGTGACCCTTCCCCTTGCAATAAAAGCACTCAGTCTCAGGCTTGGGTCCATTCTTTGACTTCTTCCCGGCAACTGGCTTACAGGGCGCGGCAACATCTTTGCCGTCCTTCTTGAAGTTCTTCTTACCCTTGCCCTTCTTGAACTTAGTGGTCTTATTGACCATCAACACTTGATGTTCTTTCTTGATTTCAACCTCTGCTGACTTCAGCATTGAGAATACTTCAAGAATGGTCTTCACCATCCCCTGCATATTGTAGTTCAACACAAAGCTCTTGTAGCTTGGTGGGAGCGACTGAAGGATTTTGTCAATGACCGCCTCATCCGGGAGATTAATCTCCAACTGGGACAGGTGGTTGTGCAACCCAGACATTTTGAGTATGTGCTCACTGACAGAACTGTTTTCCTCCATCTTACAACTATAGAACTTGTCGGAGACTTCATATCTCTCGACCCGGGCATGAGCTTGGAAAACCATTTTCAGCTCCTCGAACATCTCATATGCTCCGTGCTTCTCAAAACGCTTTTGGAGCCCCGGTTCTAAGCTGTAAAGCATGCCGCACTGAACGAGGGAGTAATCATCAGCACATGATTGCCAAGTGTTCATAACGTCTTGGTTCTCTGGGATGGATGCTTCACCTAGCGGTGCATCTACGACATAATCTTTCTTGGCTGCTATGAGGATGATCCTCAGGTTCTGGACCCAGTCCGAATAGTTGCTGCCATCATCTTTCAGCTTGGTTTTCTCTAGGAACGCGTTGAAGTTCATGTTGACATGAGCGTTGGCCATTTTGATCTACAAGACATATTTTGCAAAAGTTTTAGACTAAGTTCATGATAATTAAGTTCATCTAATCAAATTATTTAATGAACTCCCACTCAGATTAGACATCCCTCTAGTCTCTAAGTGTTACACGATCCGAGTCAACTAGACCGTGTCCGATCATCACGTGAGACGGACTAGTCATCATCGGTGAACATCTCCATGTTGATCGTATCTTCCATACAACTCATGTTTGACCTTTCGGTCTCTATGTTCCGAGGCCATGTCTGTACATGCTAGGCTCGTCAAGTTAACCCTAAGTGTTATGCATGTCTAAATCTGTCTTACACCCGTTGTATGTGAACGTAAGGATCTATCACACCCGATCATCATGTGGTGCTTCGAAACGATGAACTTTAGCAACGGTGCACAGTTAGGGGGAACACTTTCTTGAAATTATTATAAGGGATCATCTTATTTACTACCGCCGTTCTAAGTAAACAAGATTCATAAAACATAATAAACATCACATGCAATTATATAGTAGTGACATGATATGGCCAATATCATATAGCTCCTTCGATCTCCATCTTCGGGGCTCCATGATCATCTTCGTCACCGGCATGACACCATGATCTCCATCATCATGATCTCCATCATTGTGTCTTCATGAAGTTGTCACGCCAACGACTACTTCTACTTCTATGGCTAACGCGTTTAGCAATAAAGTAAAGTAATTACATGGCGTTCTTCAATGACACGCAGGTCATACAAAAAATAAAGACAACTCCTATGGCTCCTGCCAGTTGTCATACTCATCGACATGCAAGTCGTGATTCCTATTACAAGAACATGATCTCATACATCACAATATATCATTCATCATTCATCACAACTTCTGGCCATATCACATCACATGACAATTGCTGCAAAAACAAGTTAGACGTCCTCTAATTGTTGTTGCATCTTTTACGTGTCTTCAATTGGGTTCTAGCAAGAACGTTTTCTTACCTACGAATAACCACATTGTGATTTTGTCAACTTCTATTTACCCTTCATCAGGACCCTTTTCGTCGAATCCGCTCCAATAAAATGGGAGAGACAGACACGCGCTAGCCACCTTATGCAACTAGTGCATGTCAGTCGGTGGAACCTGTCTCACGTAAGCGTACGTGTAAGGTCGGTCCGGGCCGCTTCATCCCACGATACCGCTGAAGCAAAATAAGACTAGTAGCGGCAAGTAAGTTGACAACATCTACGCCCACAACAAAATTGTGTTCTACTCGTGCAATAGAGAACTACGCATAAACCTGGCTCTGATACCATTGTTGGGGAACGTTGCAGAAAATTAAAATTTTCCCTACGGTTTCACCAAGATCCATCTATGAGTTCATCTAAGAACGAGTCATGGGAGAGAGATTGCATCTACATACCACTTTGTAGATCGCGTGCGGAAGCGTTCAAGGGAACGGGGATGATGGAGTCGTACTCGCTGTGATCCAAATCACCGATGACCAAGTGCTGAACGGACAGCACCTCCGCGTTCAACACACGTATGGAACGGACGACGTCTCCTCCTTATTGATCCAGCAAGGGGGAAGGAGAGGTTGAGGAAGAAGGCTCCAGCAGCAGCACGACGGCGTGGTGTTGGTGGAGAGGCAGTACTCCGACAGGGCTTTGCCAAGCGCTAACGGAGGAGGAGAGGTGTTGGGGAGGGGAGGGGCTGCGCCTTGGATCAGGTGTTCAGCCCTCCCCTAGCCCCTCTATTTATAGGGGAAGGGGGAAGGGGGCCGGCCCCCTCTAGATGAGATCTAGAGGGGGGGGCAGCGGCCAGGGAGGGGGCTTGCCCCCCAAGCAAAGGGGGTGCGCCCCCTTTAGGGTCCCCCCCCCAACCCTAGGTGCATGGGCCCAAGGGGGGGCGCGCCCAGCCCTCCAGGGGCTGGTTCCCTGCCCCATGCGGCCCATGGGGCCCTCCGAGAGGGGTGGCCCCTCTCGGTGGACCCCCGGAACCATTCCGGTGGCCCCGGTACAATACCGATATGCCCCCAAAACTTTCTGGTGTCCGCATGACAACTTCCCATATATAAATCTTTACCTCCGGACCCTTTCGGAACTCCTCGTGACGTCCGGGATCTCATCCGGGACTCCGAACAACATTCAGTAATCACATACAAGTCTTCCTAATAACCCTAGCGTCACCGAACCTTAAGTGTGTAGACCCTACGGGTTCGGGAGACATGCAAACATGACCGAGACGGCTCTCTAGTCAATAACCAACAGCGGGATCTGGATACCCATGTTGGCTCCCACATGCTCCTCGATGATGTCATCAGATGAACCACGATGTCGAGGATTCAATCAACCCCGTATACTATTCCCTTTGTCAATCGGTACGTTACATGCCCGAGACTCGATCGTCGGTATCCCAATACCTCGTTCAGTCTCGTTACCAGAAAGTCACTTTACTCGTACCGTAATGCATGATCCCGTGACCAGACACTTGGTCACTTTGAGCTCATTATGATGATGCACTACCGAGTGGGCCCAGTGATACCTCTCCGTCATACGGAGTGACAAATCCCAGTCTCGATCCGTGTCAACCCAACAGACACTTTCGGAGATACCTGTAGTGCACCTTTATAGTCACCCAGTTAAGTTGTGACGTTTGGTACACCCAAAGCACTCCTACGGTATCCGGGGGTTACACGATCTCATGGTCTAAGGAAAAGATACTTGACATTGAAAAAACTCTAGCAAAACGAACTACACGATCTTGTGCTATGCTTAGGATTGGGTCTTGTCCATCACATCATTCTCCTAATGATGTGATCCCGTTGTCAACGACATCTAATGTCCATAGTCAGGAAACCATGACTATCTGTTGACCAACGAGCTAGTCAACTAGAGGCTTACTAGGGACGTATTGTGGTCTATGTATTCACACGTGTATTACGATTTTCGGATAATACAATTATAGCATGAATAGAAGACAATTATCATGAACAAGGAAATATAATAATAATCCTTTTATTATTGCCTCTAGGGCATATTTCCAACAGCCCTTAGGCGCTGCACAGTGACTTAAGCGCGGCCTCCCCAGCCCGACCAGGCAGTTCTTCATCTCTTCGCTCTCTGGACAGAGAGCAGCGGCGGCGCCCCCATCTAATCCCCCACCCCCCCCCCACATCCCTCTCAGATCTGAAGATTTGATCCATGGATTCGATCCCCAATCTGTCCTACTAGGTAAACTCTTCCGTTCTCTTTCTTTCGCTCCGTAAATTTGTTGCCATTTTAGAGATTTGTCCAAGATTTGATGGAACCCTTGATTTGTTTGGTTTGCTCGATTTAGGATGTGTATTCATATTGGTAGTACTGTAGTGTTATTTATTAGTTCACAATATATGATTCTTGTTAGTGAAACCCTAGATTGTTTAGTTTTTTTAGATATATATGAGATGCCTATTTTTATAGATAACTATGAGATGTTGATTTTTGTAGACATATATGAGAAGTTTGTTTAGAATATATTAGATGTTGAGTTTATTTCAAATATTAGATGTTGAGTTTATTTGAAATATTAGATGTTTAGTTTATTTGAACACATATGACATATTCATTGTGTGAGAAGGAGATGTTGAGATTCTTGTAGTTGAACACATGTTATATGTTTAGTGTATACCGATATTTGAGATGAAGATGAACTCTTATATGTTTATTGTTTGAAATTGTAAGGATGGTTTGGCTTCTGGACGATGTCTACGACGTGCAACACCGGGCCTACATGATGCGCGAGAAGGATAAGGTAATAATGAGTAATCTAAATATTTTGCAAATTTGCCTTTAGTTGAAATTTACATGCCCTAATATTTGTCATTACTTGTTTTTTGCAGAAGCTTGAACCTCTGAAGATTCGGTATCACGGGGTCTCTGGTCCTGCCATGCCTTATGATGAGCGGTACACACCGTACATCAAGCAGGCAAGACTACTCCCGTGGATTCTGTTGGTCAGCCGGTCCACGCCGAATCTGAACGCTCCACTGGTGTCCTCTCTTGTTGATCGGTGGAGGCGGGAGACCCACAATTTCTATCTTCGGACCGGGGAGATGACCGTGACGCTCGAGGATGTCTCGTTGATCACCGGTCTTGGTATCGACGGGAGGCCTCTCTGTATGAGCACCGATTCTGATGGGTGGCGCGAGCAGATGATTGCTCTTATCGGTATGGCTCCTACCGAGGCTGAGGATGATGTAGAGGAGGGAGAAGATAAGAAGAAGAGAGAAAGGAAAGCAGCCGGAGCTGCTTTCACGTGGATTCATAAGCATAGTTCATAAGCATAGTTCATAAGCATAGGCGTTAGTTGGAAGTGCACGATCTAAGCATAGTTCGGGCATACAAAATATCTCCGCCCTTCCGTCCATGCTTTCTTTCGGTCAGTGGACACCTTCACCTTGCAAACATCTCCACACCAACATGGAGGGATGTTGACATCTTTCTCCTTCACCTTGTCCAAAGATGCATCCTCCCACTTGTTCGGCGTGTCTTCTTGGTTAGCACACGGTGGCCTCGTCATGGAACCGGATGAAGCCATGCCTACAAAACCGAGAATTATTGGTCAACCCTAACCCCACTTAACAATAACCACAACCCTAACACCAACATAACCCTAACACCAACATCAAACACACATAACCCTAACCCTAGCATACTATGTAAGCCTAACCATACCAAATTAGCAAAGAAACACAAATTTCCAAATCCTATCAAAAACTAGGGTTTCCCCCAAACTAGCAAGATTTGAGCAAATGTGACAATTCCTATGGATGAAAACGAGGGGATCGGAGGAGATTACCTTAAGGGAGGGGTTGGCTTCGAAATCCACGGTCAAATACTCCGAATCTGAGAAGGATTTGAGAGGGGGGGAGAGGAGGGCAGAGGGGAGGCACTGAGCTTCGGGTTTGTGTGGAGTGGGGATGGGTGGGAGGGAGTTGGTGCAGCCTAATAAATGTCCAGGTGTGCAGCGCCTAAGGGAAAGGCGCCACACTATACTGCGGCGCCTTGCCCTTAGGCGCTGCACACCTGGACATGCCAGTCCAGAGAACACCAGGAGCGTTCCAGTAGCTTTTCCACCCCAAAATTTGCTAAGTCAGTGTGCAGCGCCCAAGGGCAAGGCGCTCCTGTAAATCCACGGACTTAGCAAATTTTGGGGTGCAAAACCTACTGGAACACTCCTGTAATACCCTTCCGATATGACACAAATTTCCCTTTCAGCCGGTAATACCCTTGTTCTCAGTTGACGCAAGAACCACTCCCAGTTATCATTGTTCTCCACCTCAACCAAAGCGAAAGCCAAAGGCAACACCCGGTTATTGGCATCACTTGCTATTGCAACCAATAAAGTGCCCTTGTATTGTCCGGTCAAGAACGTGCCATCAATGGCGATGACGGGCCGACAATGCTCAAAAGCCCTCACGCATTGCTCAAAGGCCCAAAATGCACGGCCAAATACTCGGACGGTTCTCCCGTTATGAATCAAAGTTTGGTGCCCATGAGGCTCAACCACGTGAACCATGCCTGGGTTTGTGGCGGCCATAGCTAACAACAACCTAGGGAGTCGGTTGTACGCTTCCTCCCAATTGCCATACAACATCTTGAATGCGGCTTGCTTCGCCTTCCATGCCTTGCCGTACTTCACCTTGTAATGAAAGATGGCTTTCACAAGGTCAATGACACTCTTGATGCTCATTATTGGAAGTGTGGATATTTGGTTGGACAGCCTGTAAGCAATGAACTCAGACGTGAGTTGTCTGTGTTGTTGGTACACAAGCTTGCCATCCGCATTCTTGTGTTGGCACATGTCAGTTGGTAGACAACTCACTATGCGCCAAGTGGGACCTCCTCTCCATGGCCTTGCACGCACAATCCATGGACATATTGGCACTTCACATTTTACCGTGTAATGCACATTAACATCCGAGCTGGCCACTTTATGTGGACGATAATGTGTAACCGAGTAGTTGTCGAGCCACATCTTCAATTCCAAGAAGGATTGAAACTCACAACCGGGATATATCCCGTTCTTGCCGTCTTCCAAATCACGGTGAGAACTTGGCCTAGCTCCAAGAGATATGCATTTGCCACCATCCACAACGGCTTCATCCGCGAGACTAAGATCCTTGAACAATGGTGTCTTGTGATCCCGCCCGAATACCTTCTTGAATGCTTCGGCCTCCTTCGGCGTGAACCCCTCCTCATCAACTTCTTCATCGGGACCATCGTCATCCGAGTCCGATGCATATGCACGGGAAAAAGGGATGGATTGGTCCATTGTCTCTTGCACATGATATTGGTCGAGATCACCCACATTGTTGTCATGGAGGTCAACTTCGTTGTCATCCTCCTCGTACTCATCATTCTCCTCTTCAAAACCTTCATTTTGGTTGTTTGGAGTCGGGCTCAATGTTGGCCAATCTTGTTGCGTGAATTGAGGTTCACTCATTTGATCTTGGTTCATGGGTGGGGGAGTGCTTGTTGGGGAACGTAGTAATTTCAAAATTTTCCTACGCACATGCAAGATCATGGTGATGGCATAGCAACGAGAGGGGAGAGTGTTGTCCACGTAACCTCGTAGACCGTAAGCGTAAGCGTTAGCACAACGCGGTTGATGTAGTCATACGTCTTCACGATCCGACCGATCCAAGCACCGAACGTACGGCACCTCCGAGTTCAGCACACGTTCAGCTCGATGACGATCCCCGGGCTCCGATCCAGCAAAGCTTCGGGGATGAGTTCCGTCAGCACGACGGCGTGGTGACGATGATGATGTACTACCGGCGCAGGGCTTCGCCTAAACTCCGCGACGATATGACCGAGGTGGAATATGGTGGAGGGGGGCACCACACACGGTTAAGGAACGATCCGTAGATCAACTTGTGTTGTTGTCCCTAGAGGTGCCCCCTGCCCCCGTATATAAAGGGGCAAGGGGGGAGGGGGCGGCCGGCCTAGGAGGGGCGCGCCAAGGGGAGTCCTACTCCCACTGGGAGTAGGACTCCCTCCTTCCTTGTTGGAGTAGGAGAAAGGGGGAAAGAGGGGGAGAGGAGGAAGGAAAGGGGGGCCGCACCCCTTGTCCAATTCGGACCAGAGGGGGGCTGCGCGCCTCCTTCCTTTCGGCCTCTCTCCTCTATTCCCGTATGGCCCAATAAGGCCCATATACTCCCCGGCGAATTCCCGTAACTCTCCGGTACTCCGAAAAATACCCGAATCACTTGGAACCTTTCCGAACTCCGAATATAGTCGTCCAATATATCGATCTTTACGTCTCAACCATTTCGAGACTCCTCGTCATGTCCCCGATCTCATCCGGGACTCCGAACTCCTTCGGTACATCAAAACTCATAAACTCATAATATAACTGTCATCGAAACCTTAAGCGTGCGGACCCTACGGGTTCGAGAACTATGTAGACATGACCTAGAACTATTCTTGGTCAATAACCAATAGCGGAACCTGGATGCCCATATTGGCTCCTACATATTCTACGAAGATCTTTATCGGTCAAACCGCATAACAACATAGGTTGTTCCCTTTGTCATCGGTATGTTACTTGCCCGAGATTCGATCGTCGGTATCCAATACCTAGTTCAATCTCATTACCGGCAAGTCCCTTTACTCGTTACGTAATGCATCATCCCGTAACCAACTCATTGGTCACATTGCTTGCAAGGCTTATAGTGATGTGCATTACCGAGAGAGCCCAGAGATACCTCTCCGACAATCGGAGTGACAAAACCTAATCTCGAAATACGCCAACTCAACATGTACCTTCGGAGACACCTGTAGTACTCCTTTATAATCACCCAGTTACGTTGTGACGTTTGGTAGTACCCAAAGTGTTCCTCCGGTAAACGGGAGTTGCATAATCTCATAGTTACAGGAACATGTATAAGTCATGAAGAAAGCAATAGCAATATACTAAACGATCAAGTGCTAGGCTAACGGAATGGGTCATGTCAATCACATCATTCTCCTAATGATGTGATCCCGTTAATCAAATGACAACTCTTTTGTCCATGGCTAGGAAACTTAACCATCTTTGATTCAACGAGCTAGTCAAGTAGAGGCATACTAGTGACACTATGTTTGTCTATGTATTCACACATGTATTATGTTTCCGGTTAATACAATTCTAGCATGAATAATAAACATCTATCATGATATAAGGAAATAAATAATAACTTTATTATTGCCTCTAGGGCATATTTCCTTCAGTCTCCCACTTGCACTAGAGTCAATAATCTAGTTCACATCGCCATGTGATTTAACACTAATATTCACATCTGTATGTGATTAATACCCATAGTTCACATCGTCATGTGATCAACACCCAAAGGGTTTACTAGAGTCAATAATCTAGTTCACATTGTTATGTGATTAACACCCAAAGAGTACTAAGGTATGATCATGTTTTGCTTGTGAGAGGAGCTTAATCAACGGGTCTGTCACATTCAGAGCCGTATGTATTTTGCATACATTCTATGTCTTCAATGCTCTGCATGGAGCTACTCTAGCTTAATTGCTCTCACTTTCAATATGTATCCAGATTGAGACTTAGAGTCATCTGGATCAGTGTAAAAGTTTGCACCGATGTAACTTTTTACAACAAACTCTTTTATCACTTCCATAATCGAGAAACATCTCCTTAGTCCTCACTAAGGATATTCTTGACCACTGTCCAGTGATCTACTATTAGATCAAAATAGTATTCCTTTGTCAAACTCAGAGCAAGGTATACAATAGGTCTGGTTCACAACATAGCATACTTTATAGAACCTATGACTGAGGCATAGGGAATGACTTTTCATTCTCTTTCTATCTTCTGCCGTGGTCGGGCTGTGAGTCTTACTCAATTTCACACCTTGCGGCATAGGCAAGAACTCTTTCTTTGACTGTTCCATTTTGAACTATTTCAAAATCTTGTCAAGGTATGTACTCATTGAAAATCTTATCAAGCGTCTTGATCTATCTCAATAGATCTTGATGCTTAATATGTAAGCAGCTTCACCGAGGTCTTTCTTTGAAAAACTCTTATTCAAGTATCCTTTCATGCTATCCAGAATTTCCATATCATTTCCAATTAACAATATGTCATCAACATATAATATTAGAAATGCTACAGAGCTCCCACTCACTTTCTTGTAAATACAGGCTTCTTCAAAAGTCTGTATAAAACCATATGCTTTGATCAACTCATCAAAGCATATATTCCAACTCCGAGATGCTTGCACCAGTCCATAGATGGATTGCTGGAGCTTGCACAATTTGTTAGCACTTTTAGGATTGACAAAACCTTCTGGTTGCATCATATACAACTCTTCTTTAAGAAAACCATTAAGGAATGCATTTTTGTTTATCCATTTGCCAGATTTCATAAAATGCGGCAATTGCTAACATGATTCAGACAGACTTAAGCATAGATACGAGTGAAAAACTCTCATCGTAGTCAACACCTTGAACTTGTCAAAAACCTTTTGCGACAATTCTAGCTTAGTAGACAGTAACACTATCAGCGTCCGTCTTCCTCTTGAAGATCCATTTAATCTAGATGTCTCGCCGATCATTGGGCAAGTCAATCAAAGTCCATACTTTGTTTTCATACATGGATCTTATCTCAGATCTCATGGCCTCAAGCCATTTTGCGGAATCTGGGCTCACCATCGCTTCTTCATAGTTCGTAGGTTCGTCATGGTCTAGTAACATAACTTCCAGAACAGGATTACCGTACCACTTTGGTGCGGATCTTACTCTGTAAGACCTACGAGGTTCTGTAGTAACCTAATCTGAAGTTTCATGATCATCATCATTAACTTCCTCACTAATTGGTGTAGTAGTCACAGGAACAGATTTCTGTGATGAACTACTTTCCAATAAGGGAGCAGGTACAGTTACCTCATCAAGTTCTACTTTCCTCCCATTCACTTCTTTCGAGAGAAACTCCTTCTCTAGAAAGGATCCATTCTTAGCAATGAATAACTTGCCTTCCGATCTGTGATAGAAGGTGCACCCAATAGTTAACTTTGGGTATTCTATGAAGACGCACTTCTCCGATTTGGGTTTGAGCTTATCAGGTTGAAACTTTTTTCATATAAGCATCGCAACTCCAAACTTTAAGAAATGACAGCTTAGGTTTACTGCTAAACCATAGTTCATACGGTGTCGTCTCAACGGATTTAGATGGTGCCCTTTTAAATGTGAATGCAGCTATCTCTAATGCACAACCCCAAAACGATAATGGTAAAACCGATAAGAGACATCATAGATCGCACTATATCCAATAAAGTGCGGTTACGACGTTCGGACACACCATAAAGCTGTGGTGTTCCAGGTGGCATGAGTTTGTGAAACTATTCCACATTGTTTTAATTGAAGACCAAACTCGTAACTCAAATATTCGTCTCCGTGATCAGATCGCAGAAACTTTATTTTCTTGTTATGATGATTTTTCCACTTCACTCTGAAATTCTTTGAACCTTTCAACTATTTCAGACTTATGTTTCATCAAGTAGATATACCCATATCTGCTCAAATCATCTTGTGAAGGTCAGAAAATAACGATATTTGCCACGAGTATCAACACTCATTGGATCGCATACATCGGTATGTATTATTTCCAATAAGTCAGTAGCTCGTTCCATTGTTCCGGAGAACGGAGTTTTAGTCATCTTGCCCAATAGGCACGGTTCGCAAGCACCAAATGATTCATAACCAAGTGATTCCGAAAATCCATCTTTATGGAGTTTCTTCATGCGCTTTACACCGATATGACCCAAACGGCAGTGCCACAAATATGTTGCACTATCATTATTAACTTTGCATCTTTTTGGCTTCAATATTATGAATATGTGTATTACTATGATCGAGATCCAACAAACCATTTTTCGTTGGTGTGTATGACCATAGAAGGTTCTATTCATGTAAACAGAACAACAATTATTCTCTAACTTGAATGAATAACCGTATTGCAATAAACATGATCAAATCATATTCATGCTCAACGCAAACACCAAATAACACTTATTTAGGTTCAACACTAATCCCGAAAGTATAGGGAGTGTGCGATGATGATCATATCAATCTTGGAACCACTTCCAACATACATCGTCACTTCACCCTTAACTAGTCTCTGTTTATTCTGCAATCCCGTTTCGAGTTACTAATCTTAGCAACTAAACTAGTATCAAATACTGAGGGGTTGCTATAAACACTAGTAAAGTACACATCAATATCAAATATACTTATGTTCACTTTGCCATCCTTCTTATCCGCCAATCACTTGGGGTAGTTCCGCTTCCAGTGACCAGTCCCTTTGCAGTAGAAGCACTTAGTCTCAGGCTTAGGACCAGATTTGGGCTTCTTCACTTGAGCAGCAACTTGCTTGCCGTTCTTATTGAAGTTCCCTTTCTTCCCTTTGCCCTTTTCTTGAAACTAGTGGTCTTGTCAACCATCAACACTTGATCTTTTTCTTGATTTCTACCTTCGTTGATTTCAGCATCACAAAGAGCTTGGGAATCGTTTCTGTTCTCCCTTGCATATTATAGTTCATCACAAAGTTCTACTAACTTGGTGATGGTGACTAGAGAATTCTGTCAATCACTATCTTATCTGGAAGATTAACTCCCACTTGATTCAAGCGATTGAAGTACTCAGACAATCTGAGCACATGCTCACTAGTTGAGCGATTCTCCTCCATCTTTTAGCAATAGAACTTGTTGGAGACTTCATATCTCTCAACTCGGGTATTTGCTTGAAATATTAACTTCAATTCCTGGAACATCTCATATGGTCCATGACGTTCAAAACATCTTTGAAGTCCCGATTCTAAGCCGTTAAGGATGGTGCACTAAACTATCAAGTAGTCATCATATTGAGCTAGCCAAACATTCATAACGTCTACATCTGCTCCTGCAATAGGTATGTCACCTAGCGGTGCATCAAGGACATAATTCTTCTGTGCAGCAATGAGGATAAACCTCAGATCACGGACCAAGTCCGCATCATTGCTACTAACATTTTTCAACATAGTTTTCTCTAGGTACACATATAAAAACATAGGGAAGCAAAAACATAGGGAAGCAACAACGTGAGCTATTGATCTATAACACAATTTGCAAAATACTACCAGGACTAAGTTCATGATAAATTCAAGTTCAATTAATCATATTACTTAAGAACTCCCACTTAGAAAGACATCTCTCTAATCCTCTAAGTGATTACGTGATCCAAATCAACTAAACCATGTCCGATCATCACGTGAGATGGAGTAGTTTCAATGGTGAACATCATTATGTTGATCATATCTACTATATGATTCACGCTCGACCTTTCGGTCTCCGTGTTCCGAGGCCATATCTGTATATGCTAGGCTCGTCAAGTTTAACCCGAGTATTCTGCGTGTGCAACTGTTTTGCACCCGTTGTATTTGAACGTAGAGCCTATCACACCCGATCATCATGTGGTGTCTCAGCACGAAGAACTTTCGCAACGGTGCATACTCAGGGAGAACACTTCTTGATAATTAGTGAGAGATCATCTTAAAATGCTACCGTCAATCAAAGCAAGATAAGATGCATAAAGGATAAACATCACATGCAATCAATATAAGTGATATGATATGGCCATCATCATCTTGTGCTTGTGATCTCCATCTTCGAAGCACCATCGTGATCACCATCGTCACCGGCGCGACACCTTGATCTTCATCGTAGCATCGTTGTCGTTACACCATCTATTGCTTCTACGACTATCGCTACCGCTTAGTGATAAAATAAAGCAATTACAGGGCGTTTGCATTTCATACAATAAAGCGACAACCATATGGCTCCTGCCAGTTGCCGATAATTTCGGTTACAAAACATGATCATCTCATACAATAAAATATAGCATCACGTCTTGACTATATCACATCACAACATGCCCTGCAAAAACAAGTTAGACGTCCTCTACTTTGTTGTTGCAAAATTTTACGTGGCTGCTACGGGCTTAGCAAGAACCATTCTTACCTACGCATCAAAACCACAACGATAGTTTGTCAATTTGGTGCTGTTTTAACCTTCGCAAGGACCGGGCGTAGCCACACTCGGTTCAACTAAAGTGAGAGAGACAGACACCCGCCGGTCACCTTTAAGCAACGAATGCTCGTAGCGGTGAAACCAGTCTCGCGTAAGCGTACGCGTAATGTCGGTCCGGGCCGCTTCATCTCACAATACCGCCGAACCAAAGTATGACATGCTGGTAAGCAGTATGACTTGTATCGCCCACAACTCACTTGTGTTCTACTCGTGCATATAACATCAACGCATAAAACCTAGGCTCTGATACCACTGTTGGGGAACGTAGTAATTTCAAAATTTTCCTACGCACATGCAAGATCATGGTGATGGCATAGCAACGAGAGGGGAGAGTGTTGTCCACGTACCCTCGTAGACTGTAAGCAGAAGCGTTAGCACAACGCAGTTGATGTAGTCGTACATCTTCACGATCCGACCGATCCAAGCACCGAACGTACGGCACCTCCGAGTTCAGCACACGTTCAGCTCGATGACGATCCCCGGGCTCCGATCCAGCAAAGCTTCGGGGATGAGTCCCATCAGCACGACGGCGTGGTGACGATGATAATATACTACTGGCGCAGGGCTTCGCCTAAACTCCGCGACGATATGACCGAGGTGGAATATGGTGGAGGGGGGCACCGCACACGGTTAAGGAACGATTCGTAGATCAACTTGTGTTGTTGTCCCTAGAGGTGCCCCCCTGCCCCCGTATATAAAGGAGCAAGGGGGGAGGGGGCGGCCGGCCTAGGAGGGGCGCGCCAAGGGGAGTCCTACTCCCACCGGGAGTAGGACTCCCTCCTTCCTTGTTGGAGTAGGAGAAGGGGGAAAGAGGGGGAGAGGAGGAAGGAAAGGGGGCCGCACCCCTTGTCCAATTCGGACCAGAGGGGGGCTGCGCGCCTCCTTCCTTTCGGCCTCTCTCCTCTATTCCCGTATGGCCCAATAAGGCCCATATACTCCCCGGCGAATTCCCGTAACTCTCCGGTACTCCGAAAAATACCCGAATCACTCGGAACCTTTCCGAACTCCGAATATAGTCGTCCAATATATCGATCTTTACGTCTCGACCATTTCGAGACTCCTCGTCATGTCCCCGATCTCATCCAGGACTCCGAACTCCTTCGGTACATCAAAACTCATAAACTCATAATATAACTGTCATCGAAACCTTAAGCGTGCGGACCCTACGGGTTCGAGAACTATGTAGACATGACCTAAAACTATTCTTGGTCAATAACCAATAGCGGAAGCTGGATGCCCATATTGGCTCCTACATATTCTACGAAGATCTTTATCGGTCAAACCGCATAACAACATACGTTGTTCCCTTTGTCATCGGTATGTTACTTGCCCGAGATTCGATCGTCGGTATCCAATACCTAGTTCAATCTCGTTACCGGCAAGTCTCTTTACTCGTTACATAATGAATCATCCCGTAACCAACTCATTGGTCACATTGCTTGCAAGGCTTATAGTGATGTGCATTACCGAGAGGGCCCAGAGATACCTCTCCGACAATCGGAGTGACAAAACCTAATCTCGAAATACGCCAACTCAACATGTACCTTCGGAGACACTTGTAGTAATCCTTTATAATCACCCAGTTACGTTGTGACGTTTGGTAGTACCCAAAGTGTTCCTCCGGTAAACGGGAGTTGCATAATCTCATAGTTACAGGAACATGTATAAGTCATGAAGAAAGCAATAGCAATATACCAAACGATCAAGTGCTAGGCTAACGGAATGGGTCATGTCAATCACATCATTCTCCTAATGATGTGATCCCGTTAATCAAATGACAACTCTTTTGTCCATGGCTAGGAAACTTAACCATCTTTGATTCAACGAGCTAGTCAAGTAGAGGCATACTAGTGACACTATGTTTGTCTATGTATTCACACATGTATTGTGTTTCCGGTTAATACAATTCTAGCATGAATAATAAACATCTATCATGATATAATGAAATAAATAATAACTTTATTATTGCCTCTAGGGCCGCGAGACTAAGATCCTTGAACAATGGTGTCTTGTGATCCCGTGCGAATACCTTCTTGAATGCTTCGGCCTCCTTCGGCGTGAACCCCTCCTCATCAACTTCTTCATCGGGACCATCGTCATCCGAGTCCGATGCATATGCACGGGAAAAAGGGATGGATTGGTCCATTGTCTCTTGCACATGATATTGGTCGAGATCACCCACATTGTTGTCATGGAGGTCAACTTCGTTGTCATCCTCCTCGTACTCATCATTCTCCTCTTCAAAACCTTCATTTTGGTTGTTTGGAGTCGGGCTCAATGTTGGCCAATCTTGTTGCGTGAATTGAGGTTCACTCATTTGATCTTGGTTCATGGGTGGGGGAGTGCTAGCAACCAACGGGGAGGGGTTCCGGTTCAAGTCTAAATTCAAAGTAGACTCAACCTTCTTGGAGGCGAATAACTCAAGAGCCTTGTCTAGAGATTCGGCAACCGTCTCCTTGTATGCAACCCAACGTTGCTCGGAGTTCACACGCATTGTCTTCCAACGGATGAGAATTCCAAAACCAACATGATGCCTTCCCTCGAACTCAACAACGTCACTTGGGTCCATCCAATTGAAATCTTTCCTCACTTGTTCCAAAAGCTCCGCATAGCTAGGACTACTCTCAAACACCATATCAAGCTCATCCGGGTCCGTCTCAACATTGCCTTTCAAAAAGGCCTCTCTATCCACATGATGAACATAAACACATGTTCTCCCCATCCCTACAATAATCAAAAACACACATATATCAAGTAAATACTTAAGAAAAATATTTGCACACATATGCCCTAACATATATATGAATTAATAACCCTAACCCCCACATAACAACCATAACCATAGCATAACCCTAACACCAACATCAAACACACATAACCCTAACCCTAGCATACTATGGAAGCTTAACCAACCCTACTTAGGAAAGAAACATAACATCATTCAACACAAATTTGCAAATCCAAGTCAAAACTAGGGTTTCCCCCAAACTAGCAAGATTTGAGAAAATGTGACAATTCCTATGGATGAAAACAAGGGGATCGGAGGAGATTACCTTAAGGGAGGGGTTGGCTTCGAAATCCACGGTCAAATACTCCGGATTTGCAAGATTTGAGAAGGATTTGAGAGGGGGGGAGAGGGGAAGAGAGGAAGGACGCAAGCCTAAGGGTTTGGGTGGGGTGGGGGTGTGTGGGGTGGGGGTGGGAGGGGAGAGAGGGTGGGGCCAGCCCAAGTGGAACACAAACTGTGCAGCGCCCAAGAGCTAGGCGCTGCACATTACATGTGTGGCACCTAAGGCTTAGGCGCTGCAGTGCTGTCTGTGGGGCCGCAACTGGACCAGGGCTGCCACGCTGGCAGGAAGTGTGACGCCTAAGTGATGGGCGTTGCACAGTAGGGTGCGGCGCCCAGCTGTCGGGCGCCACACCAAAGGGTCAGCAGAGTGAAATTTTTTCGTGACCAGGTCAGTTTGTGATTTGATTTCGTCCTCAGGTCAAATATGTGATTTCTGCCATATATATACCTGGCTGGGCTCGGTTCGGTCACCGGAGCAGTCAGCACGGTCTCCTTCTTGTTCCTCCATTGTGTCACCGGAGCCATCATGAACATAGTCATGTTCTTGTGCCGGCATTAATGGGCCGAAGCCATCATGAACATAGCCCTCTTCTTCACCCCGTTCTTCCAGCTGACCAACGGTGTCGAGGAGAAATGACGCAACTTCATCCCTTCCATTTGCGATTATGTCCCTCAATATCGCTTCTGTTTCTTCATCTCGGCAGTGCTCCATAGTTTCTGCAAATATTTACAACACGTTTATATATGGTACAGATGGATATATATATATATATATATTAGTGGCAAACGTAGAACTAGCCAGCTAATCACAATAAGGAATCATGTTAGTGGCCTCGATGCTGCTTCTCTAGGGTTTGGGGTCGCCTCGACACAACAACGCTTCGAGAGAGTTAATTTGTCGGGTAGGGGCGCGGCGGGAGGGGGTAGGAGACCAACATCATTTTCTCTCTAGGGTTTGGGTGTCCTCGAGAGTTTTGGTCGAGCGAGAGGGCCGGGGGGGGGGGGTATTTATATCGACCGCCCCTCATGTCGAAGTTATCTCGAGGGGGTTATATCGACAACGACGCGACAATGACGAGAAAGGAAAATAATTCAGGAAAAGGAAGAAAAGAGGAAGAAGGAAGAAGGAAGAAGAAGAAAAAAAAGAGGAGAAGAAGAAAGGAATAGAGAAGAAGAAAAAATAGAATTTTTTTTCTATTTTTTCTTCTTCTTCTCCTCTTCTTTTTCTTTTTTTCCTCTTCTTATTTATTTCTCCTCTTCTTCCTCTCCTCTTCTTTATCTTCTTATTTTCCTTTTTCCTCTCATTCTTTTTCTTCTTCTTTCTTCCTTCTTCCTTCTTCCTCTTTTCTTCCTTTTCCTTATTTTACTTTAAATTTCTCCTCTACACTAACCTAAAATGCACTAACCTAAAATCGATATCTACTAACAACTTAAAAAAATAATACATATATGAAAAAATGCATATATGAAAAAAACATCATCATATCATCAACAGAAAAAATAGTATTTTTCTAAAAATCTATCTTTTGCATATATACATCAACATATATATACACTAACCTAAAATGCACGAAAATGCTATCGGAGAGGGGGTATATCGACCCCCCTCATGTATCCACATACATACATCTATACATACATATAACTTACATATATGTATAAATTTTTGCAGATATAAAGTTTTGCATATATAAAGTTTTTCTAAAATCTAACTTTGCATATATGAACATATATACACAGAGAACATATACATATATACACAGAGAACATATACATAAAATGCACAGAAAAATAAGAGGAAAGGGCACCGGCGGCCGGACCGAAGGCGGCGGCGTGTGGTCGAGGCGACGGCTACGGGGTTGGGGAAGGGGCGGCGCGCGCGGTGACTGCGACGGGGTCGGGGAACGGGTGGCGCGCGCGGCGACGGCGACGGGGTCGGGGCAGGGGCGGCGCGCGCGGCGACGGTGACGGGGTCGGGCCCGGCAGGGGCGGCGGGCGCGGCGACGGTGTCAGGGCAGTGGCTCGGTGGCGGCGACGGCGAGGTGGACCAGCCTGACGGCGTCGGGGCAGGGCTCGACGGCGACGGCGACGAGGAGCAGAAGGCGTCGGGGCGAGAAGAAACAGATGGATTTTGGCGAAAACTGCTAAGTGCTGTATATATACGAAGGGCATTGGTCCCGGTTCGTGACTCCAACCGGGACTAATGCCCCCTTTAGTCCCGGTTGGTGCCACCAACCGGGACCAAAGGCCTCTTTTTCGGCAGCCCAAAGGGCGGGAACCGGCGGCCTTTGGTCCCGGTTGGTGGCACCAACCGGGACTAATGCCCCCCCTTTAGTCCCGGTTGGTGCCACCAACCGGGACCAAAGGCCTCTGTGCTGCCCGCCTCGGGGCCAAAGTTTAGTCCCACCTCGCTAGTCGAGAGGGGCGCGCAGTGGTTTATAAGCCCCACTGCCGCACCCCTCTCGAGCTCCTCTCCACCGCAGGCTTTCGGGCCTACTTGCTATTGCTTTGCCTGATGGGCCTTCTGGGCCTACTGCGGGCCTGAATCCTGGCCCATAGTAGGGTTTCTAGTCGTATTCAGGCCGTGGGGGCCCAGTAGGAGGCATTTTTTTGTTTTTTTGTTTTCTTTACTTATTGTTGCTATATTTATTTATTTTCCAGTTTTTTTCTTTTGTTTTCTGCATTATTTATTTTCTTTTGTTTTTTGCTTTATTTTTAATTGTTTTTGCTTTTAGTTTTAGGAAAATTATAAACTTTCTGTTAGTGCCATTAGTTTTCAAATTTGAAAACACTTTTTTTGTTTTTTGTTTTCTTTCTTGCTTTATTTATTTTATTTTGTTTCTACTTACAACAAAATACTTATTGTTGTTTTTTTCTTTTGTTTTCTGCATTATTTATTTTCTTTTGTTTTTTGCTTTATTTTTTAATTGTTTTTGCTTTTAGTTTTAGGAAAATTATAAACTTTCTGTTAGTGCCATTAGTTTTCAAATTTGAAAACACTTTTTTTGTTTTTTTGTTTTCTTTCTTGCTTTATTTATTTTATTTTGTTTCTACTTACAACAAAATACTTATTGTTGCTATTTTTAATTATTACGAGGGCCGAACCATAAGACATTAAAGCATTTCAAATGAACTCTGAAAAAGTTGAAAGTTGGCATGGTATCATAAATTGACCCACATAGCATGTGCATGTACAAAACGGACAATGGTATCATACTCGTCAGTTACAAAGTTGGCATGGTATCATCATAATAGTTGCGGGAGAAAGTCTTCACTTTTTCTTCGCTTGTGTCATTTGCTTATTGCGCCGTAACCATGGATAATCTTCATCGTTTATCAGGATGCTGGGGTCAGCCTTGACTTTGAAGGGAGGAATTTCATGAAACTTTTCATAATCTTCAGACATGTCTGTCTTGTCCTCCACTCCCACGATGTCCCTTTTTCCTGAAAGAACTATGTGGCGCTTTGGCTCATCGTATGATGTATTCGCTTCCTTATCTTTTCTCTTTCTCGGTCTGGTAGACATGTCCTTCACATAGATAACCTGTGCCACATCATTGGCTAGGACGAACGGTTCGTCAGTGTACCCAAGATTTTTCAGATCCACTGTTGTCATTCCGTACTGTGGGTCTACCTGTACCCCGCCTCCTGACAGATTGACCCATTTGCACTTAAACAAAGGGACCTTAAAATCTACTCCGTAGTCAAGTTCCCATATGTCCACTATGTAACCATAATATGTGTCCTTTCCCCTCTCGGTTGTTGCATCAAAGCGGACACCGCTGTTTTGGTTGGTGCTCTTTTGATCTTGGTCAATCGTGTAAAATGTATTCCCATTTATCTCGTATCCTTTCCAAATCAATACAGTCAAAGATGGTCCCCTGGACAACAAGTACAGCTCATCACAAACAGTGTTGTCACCTCTGATACGTGCTTCCAACCAACTGCTAAAAGTCCTGATGTGTTCACATGTAATCCAGTCGTCGCACTGCTCCGGGTGTTTGGAGCGCAGACTGTTCTTGTGTTCATCGACATACGGGGTCACCAAGGTAGAGTTCTGTAGAACTGTGTAGTGTGCTTGAGACCAAGAATATCCGTCCCTGCATATTATTGAGTCCCTTCCAAGCGTGCCTTTTCCAGTCAGTCTCCCCTCATACCGCGATTTAGGGAGACCTATCTTCTTAAGGCCAGGAATGAAGTCAACACAAAACCCGATGACATCCTCTGTTTGATGGCCCATGGAGATGCTTCCTTCTGGCCTAGCGCGGTTACGGACATATTTCTTTAGGACTCCCATGAACCTCTCAAAGGGGTACATATTGTGTAGAAATACGGGGCCCAGAATGACAATCTCGTCAACTAGATGAACTAGGACGTGCGTCATGATATTGAAGAAGGATGGTGGGAACACCAGCTCGAAACTGACAAGACATTGCACCACATCACTCCTTAGCCTTGGTATGATTTCTGGATCGATCACCTTCTGAGAGATTGCATTGAGGAATGCACATAGCTTCACAATGGCTAATCGGACGTTTTCCGGTAGAAGCCCCCTCAATGCAACCGGAAGCAGTTGCGTCATAATCACGTGGCAGTCATGAGACTTTAGGTTCTGAAACTTTTTCTCTGCCATATTTATTATTCCTTTTATATTAGACGAGAAGCCAGTCGGGACCTTCATACTAAGCAGGCATTCAAAGAAGATTTCCTTCTCTTCTTTGGTAAGAGCATAGCTGGCAGGACCTTCATACTGCTTTGGAGGCATGCCGTCTTTTTCGTGCAAACGTTGTAGGTCCTCCCGTGCCTCAGCTGTATCTTTTGTCTTCCCATACACGCCCAAGAAGCCTAGCAGATTCACGCAAAGGTTCTTCGTCACGTGCATCACGTCGATCGAAGAGCGGACCTCTAGGTCTTTCCAGTAGGGTAGGTCCCAAAATATAGATTTCTTCTTCCACATGGGTGCGTGTCCCCCAGCGTCACTCGGAACAGCTAGTGCGCCGGGACCCTTTCCAAAGATTACGTGTAAATCATTGACCATAGCAAGTACGTGATCACCGGTACGCATGGCGGGCTTCTTCCGGTGATCTGCCTCGCCTTTGAAATGCTTGCCTTTCTTTCGACATTGATGGTTGGTCGGAAGAAATCGACGATGGCCCAGGTACACATTCTTCCTGCAGCTTGCCAGGTATATACTATCGGTGTCAAGTAAACAGTGCGTGCATGCGTGGTATCCCTTGTTTGTCTGTCCTGAAAGGTTACTGAGAGCGGGCCAATCGTTGATGGTCACGAACAGCAACGCCTTTAGGTTAAATTCCTCCTGTTTGTGCTCATCCCACGTACGTACACCGTTTCCATTCCACAGCTGTAAAAGTTCTTCAACTAATGGCCTTAGGTACACATCAATGTCGTTGCCGGGTTGCTTAGGGCCTTGGATGAGAACTGGCATCATAATGAACTTCCGCTTCATGCACATCCAAGGAGGAAGGTTATACATACATAGAGTCACGGGCCAGGTGCTGTGATTGCTGCTCTGCTCCCCGAAAGGATTAATGCCATCCGCGCTTAAAGCAAACCATACGTTCCTTGGCTCACTTGCAAACTCATCCCAGTACTTTCTCTCGATTTTTCTCCACTGCGACCCGTCAGCGGGTGCTCTCAACTTCCCGTCTTTCTTACGGTCCTCACTGTGCCATCGCATCAACTTGGCATGCTCTCCATTTCTGAACAGACGTTTCAACCGTGGTATTATAGGAGCATACCACATCACCTTCGCAGGAACCCTCTTCCTGGGGGGCTCGCCGTCAACATCACCAGGGTCATCTCGTCTGATCTTATACCGTAATGCACCGCATACCGGGCATGCGTTCAGATCCTTGTACGCACCGCGGAAGAGGATGCAGTCATTAGGGCATGCATGTATCTTCTGCACCTCCAATCCTAGAGGGCATACGACCTTCTTTGCTGCGTATGTACTGTCGGGCAATTCGTTATCCTTTGGAAGCTTCTTCTTCAATATTTTCAGTAGCTTCTCAAATCCTTTGTCAGGCACAGCATTCTCTGCCTTCCACTGCAGCAATTCCAGTACGGTACCGAGCTTTGTGTTGCCATCTTCGCAATTGGGGTACAACCCTTTTTTGTGGTCCTCTAACATGCGATCGAACTTCAGCTTCTCCTTTTGACTTTCGCATTGCGTCCTTGCATCGACAATGACCCGACGGAGATCATCATCATCGGGCACATCGTCTGGTTCCTCTTGATCTTCAGCAGCTTCGCCCGTTGCAGCATCATCGTGCACATCGTCTGGTTCCTCTTGATCTTCAGTAGCATCACCGTATTCAGGGGGCACATAGTTGTCATCGTACTCTTCTTCTTCGCCGTCTTCCATCATAACCCCTATTTCTCCGTGCCTCGTCCAAACATTATAGTGTGGCATGAAACCCTTGTAAAGCAGGTGGGTGTGGAGGATTTTCCGGTCAGAGTAAGACTTCGTATTCCCACATATAGGGCATGGACAACACATAAAACCATTCTGCTTGTTTGCCTCAGCCACTTCGAGAAAATCATGCACGCCCTTAATGTACTCGGAGGTGTGTCTTGAACCGTACATCCATTGCCGGTTCATCTGCGTGCATTATATATAATTAAGTGTGTCAAAAATCATTACAGAACATCATGAATAGATAATTAAGTGACCAAATTAATAGAAGTTCATCATCACATTAAAACCAAAGTACATACATAGTTCTCATCTAACAACATAAAGCTCTGCAGAGCATCTAAATTAATTAAACCATACACTGAAACTATGTAAAACATTTCAATGCGAAAACAAATGCGATCATAATCGCAACCAATGTAACAACTGATCCAACGGCATAATGATACCAAGCCTCGGTATGAATGGCATATTTTCTAATCTTTCTAATCTTCAAGCGCATTGCATCCATCTTGATCTTGTGATCATCGACGACATCCGCAACATGCAACTCCAATATCATCTTCTCCTCCTCAATTTTTCTAATTTTTTCCTTCAACAAATTGTTTTCTTCTTCAACTAAATTTAACCTCTCGACAATAGGGTCGGTTGGAATTTCCGGTTCAACAACCTCCTAGATAAATAAAATCTATGTCACGTTGGTCGGCATAATTGTCATAAACAATAAATGAACCAATAGTTATGAAAAGATAATATATACCACATCTGAATCATAGACAGGACGAGGGCCGACGGGGGCGGATACCAAAACCATCGCACTATATAAGATGCAATAATAAAAGTAAGAAAATTATACAAGTATCTATATAAATATACAAGTAAGATTTTTTTTCCTTTCAGAAAGAAGATAAGAACAAGAGGCTCACCACGGTGGTGCCGGCGACGAGATCGGCGCGGGCGATCGACGGCGGTGAAGACGGGGACGGGACGTGACGGACCGCTAAACCTAGACAAATATTGAGGAAAATGGAGCTTGGAGGTCGAGCTTGGAGAGGAGAAAGCTTAAGTAGTGTGGCTCGGGCATTCCATCGAACACCTCGTGTGCATAAGAGGTGAGCTAGAGCATCACAAAGCTCTCCCCTTGCCGGCCACGAAAAACAGAGCACTGGGAGTGCTCTGCTCGCGGGCGAGGGGTAGATATAGGCAACTAATTGGTCCCGGTTCGTGCCACGAACCGGGACTAAAGGGCAGCCTTTGGTCCCGGTTCACGCCACCAACCGGGACCAATGGTGGTGGGCCAGGAGCGAGGCGCATTGGTCCCGGTTCGTCCCACCAACCGGAACCAATAGGTCCAGCCGAACCGGGACCAATGGCCCACGTGGCCCGTCCGCCCCCCGGGCTCACGAACCGGGTCCAATGCCCCCATTGGTCCCGGTTCTGGATTGAACCGGGACTAATGGGCTGACCCGGCCTGGACCATTGCCCCCTTTTCTACTAGTGTAGGGTGACAGTGGAGGAAATAACGGAGGGATTTGAGGAGCTCGTGCTTGACCACCCTACTGGTGAAGGGGAGACTAGGCTGGGTTCTGCGCTGAAGACTCCATGCCTATGACGGAAGAAGCTCATCAACCTTCCAAACTAGACGCCTCCGCCTCCTCCTCCTCCTCTAGCGAGTCAGGACACTCCGCCTCCTCTTCCGTCTGCTCCTCCGGCGAGTGATCAGGGCACTCTGCCTCCTTCTCCGGCGTGTGGCGGCACTCCGCCTCCTTCTCCGACGCATGGCGGCACTCCGCCTCCTTCTCTGGTGCGTGGTGGCACTCCGCCTAGGTCGGCACGCTGGACCAGCCAGCCTCCTCCTTCTCCACCTCGTCAGCAAAGGCGGAAGAGACTCGCCGCCGCTCCGGCTGCTCCGGCGCATCGTAGTCCTTCTCCTCCGCCTCGTAAGCAATGGAAGAAAACAGCCGCAGCCGCTCGGCCTGCTCCGGCGTCTAGCAGTACAGCCAGAGGCGGGAGGCAATACAGATACGGTCCATCTCTCAAGACTCCAAAGAAGTTACCATACGAGATGACCGCAGAGGAAAACGAGGAGATCTATCAAGCCCAAGTGAAGGACTACTTCGAAACGCAAAGAGCCAAGAGACATCCACCTCCGGAGGAGAAGATTGATCCGGTGAAAGCGAAGCGCACTTTGGATGCCCTGCAGCGACCACCACCGTCTCCGCCGCAAACCAGCTATGAGCGCATTACCAAAAGACATATAAGGAAGCGAAGCGGTCGGGAAGTATTTACAGTGACAAAAGGTTACAAGAACAAAGAACTGGGAAAAAATTCCCCAGCTCGGCGAATAAGAGAACCAATCGTGCCCCCCGCTCAAGGTGTCTAGCGATATCGTCGCTAATCATCCGGGGATCTTGCCCGGTACCAATCCTGGAGATTACGACGATGCACATTTTGATATAATGGAGGTGGACAAATTCAAATACGAGTACGGGAAGACTCTCGTAAAAGATGGAACTACTCTAACAACGATGATGCGAAGATTCCATGATTGGTACATGGAAACCTGCAGAAAGTTTGCAAGGGAGAAAAAAAAGATACTTTGACGCTGAAAGTTAAAGAGGATCATCACGACCTCGTTGGAATTGAGGAGTTGTCTGTTCCATTTGAGGAGTTCTTCCAGTTTTTCAATCTGAAGGCCCTCGATAAATTAATGGTCACTTGCTACTGTTTGTAAGTACTACTTCTGTCATTAAGTCTCTCTATATAGCTCAGCTCTTTCATTGCATGTATATATAATTATCCACACTATATTATGCAGATTAAAGATCGTCGAATGCAGAAAAAATGAAATGTATGATATTGGGTTCATTAACACAAATCTCATAGATGAATTTACGGTTACATTTCATACCAAAGAAACCGAGGACAACTTGCTACGATTATTGGTAATAAATCAAAACAAAGATACAATACTCTTTCCTTACAACTTCAAGTGAGTGTTATTGTCTTGTGCATATTCGGTTTCCCTTAATTATTACTCGAGGTTATAGTAATTAATGTAATTGATGAGTTATGCATGCATGCGCAGGTTCCACTATATTCTCCTAGAGATTAAGCTTGAGCAGGGACTAGTAAACGTCTTCGACTCGAGACGAAAAGATCCCGAGGACTATGCGAACATGTCTAAGATGCTTGAGAAGTAAGTTGAATCGATCATTATCGCACCATATGGCAACTTTGTTCATTTCACGATATCAAGTAATTGTTTTCTTTGTCTCGCGGGATTTGGAAAGTATTCACCGCACAAGTTACTTCATTGCCGCGGAACGGGACCAATGGTCCTTACGAACCGGTTCGTATGGCCCTTTTTCTACTAGTGTGAGGTCACAAGAGCAGAGCAGATACACGTGACCCGCCACACTGCAGCGGGCAAACCTTGCCGCCCATGAAGAAACGACCTCCCAATGCCTGAAAGAAGAAGGGGTAACCTGCAGGAGCAGTTCATAGAAATCGAAGAAGCAGCGAGCTCAAGGCGGACAACAAGCACACAAAGTAAGCACAAGGAAGGACCAGGTAAGTACACGCCTCCACGGAACAAACGCCAGCAAGGGGAACCCTTTCCCGTCCACATGCCCCCACGACACGCCGGGAGGACCTTCGCTCCCATCGCAGATGAGGCCCACCGCCAGCACAACTGAGGTGAACAAAATTACGGCAGTGCTTACCATTCCTCCATGCGGCCCAGCCCAACAGCAGCTGCTCACTACCCACGGCCTTCAACCGATCAACCCTCGGCCCTCTCGCGAACAGAGCAGAATGGGCAGAGCTTCCTCCTCTTTGGTCCCACCTCGCCTCCTCGACCATTTCCAGTGCATCTCTTAATTAAGTGAACAGCCGGCTAGCATGGCGTGCCCAAATGGAGGCACACACAGCGCGCGAGGGCCATGAGGTGCCTCGTGTCGTGGTGGTAACATGTGCGGCATGCACATATAGCGTAACGACTCAAGGATTAATGATAAAGGCCACCGTCTAGCTAAGCAAGCATATGACAAATATGCTTGGCAATATTTTTTTAAACGCAAAAAATATGAAGTCCAGGTGTTTTATAGCTTCAAAAAGTTTCGAATAATACTTATTTTATTTTTTCAAATACAAAAGGTTGCTTGTATATTCAGAGTATATTAGCTAGCCAAGTATCCAAGTCATCTCACATTTGAAGACTGAAGCGTGTGCTTGCTTTTGGGTGTGGTTTAGGTTTGGGGGTTGCTAGTCTGTGAAACAAAGACCGTGTGCTTTTCTTTATATGAGGTCTGTTAGCTTTAATGTTGATTTAGTTATCTGCATGTTTAATTTCGTACTGCATGTAGCTAGGTGATTTTAGGTGCGTCTTATTGTAGCCCGAAAGGTGTACGTGCGATGCGTATACGGCTGGCAAGTCGTCGGTCGAAGGTGTGCAAGGGGAGCTGCCGGAGACGTCGTGTGAAGCGACGAGCAAGGCGAGATGCCGGAGTGCCGTGCGATGCGGCGAGGACGGTGAGATGCCGATAGTGTCGTGTGATACGGTGATGTCGTGTGAAGCGGCAAGGTGTGAGGATGAAGCGTGACAAATCAGTTTGGGCCCAATAATCCTACACCTACGTAAACAAGCTACGAAAGACTACATCAATTTCCTATCTAAACCTATCCAGCCCCCTGATTTTAATGGGGGTGGGATTCATGCTCCCGCATCGATCCACTAATATATTTTTTTGAAAAACTCCATCCATATATTGATCAAATAACAATAGTCTTACAATCGTTCATTACATAACTAGTCACGCAGGACGGAACAGAATTACACAGAATACCATCGGACATGGTATCAAAACTAAATTTTGCTATCTCATGTGCCGCCTTGTTAGCCTGCCTATCAATCTTAACAATCTTGAGATCAACAATAAACTTGGAGGCGCTGATCGCTTCCATTTTTAGATCCACATAAGGAGACCTGTCAACAATTTCTTTCGCTAGGAAAGAAGCAGCAAAGGAGCAGTTAGTTTTCAAAATAATTGGTTTGTGAAGAGAAATACCAATGTACAACCCGGCGAGGCACGCACGAAGTTCCGCCTCCTCCGCTCCGGAGCATATTCGAATAAAATCCCAAGAAGACACCAGGACTTCTCCAGATGATTCCTAGCGACAACCCCAACGCTAGCAAATCTCAAGCTCTCCACAAAACTAGCATCAACATTTATCTTAATATACTCCCGCTCTGGAGGCTTCCAAACAGCACGATCATTTTCTTTTTGCGGACTAAGATTCTCCCCATTCCCCATTACCCCCTTCCCTTTGATGCTTTGGTCCACTTGCACACGAGCGTTGGAAGTGGAGAAAGTCTTCCAATAATTATCCAGGAAGATAACAGACGCATTCACCGATTCTTTCCCTCTTCCAAAAATTAAATCGTTCCTCAGATGCCAAGCTCTCCAGAACATAAATAATACTTGCTCGCGTACCGAAGACCCCAATTGGTCAAGCAGGATGAGAAACCAGTATGGCCCCGTAAAACTGAACAACTCCTCCCTCGGAATATTCCACACATCCCCCAAGGCGATACGCAAAGCACGCGCCTTAGGGCAGGTCACCAGAGCGTGGAAGATATTTTCATCTTGAACTCCACATATAGTACACATACTGGAGACCGTTTGATGGTGAGTCACTCTATTCACCAGAACCGTCAAACTATTGGTCGCAACTCTCCAAGCAAAAATTCTAATTTTTTGCGGAACCTTAGCCTTCCAAATAACGTCCCACAGTCTTCTTTCCTCATTAACAGCAGCACTGGATATTCCTGTCTCGCCCCTGTTGTCCTTGAGATTTAAAGCCAGTCTATACGCACTTTTCACAGAGAACATACCACTTTTCTCATAGTGCCAAGCAACTAGATCACCTTCTCCCACAGACTGAATGCGTAAGTTTAGGATCTCTTCAGCGTCATGATGAAAGAATGAATGCCTAATCAAATTTTCATCCCATCTTCTCGTCCCGCTCATGAATAATTCCGACACCCACTTCAGTCTAGTTCGATGCTTTTTAGCTATAATTTTTAGTCCCGAAATTCTTGGGGGCCAGTTATCTCTCCAAATGTTAACATTTTTACCATCGACCACTCTCCATATGACCCCTTGTTTTAACAGTTCCAGACCATGCATGATTTCTTGCCAATTCATGGACGTGGCTTGCGGGAACACCGTATCCACTAATATTGTTCCACCTCAACCATTACGTAAACATTGGGAGCTCCTAGTTGGCGCTCACGGCGCCCATTAATGATTTTGGCGCTTGCAGGGGCGTGTAGCGGGCCGGTCCATTTGTTCTCTTTCTGTGTAAAAAGAGCAAAAAAGGGTACGTGCGATGCGACTTATTGTAGCCCGAAAGGTGGACGTGCGATGCGTATACGGCCGGCAAGTCGTCGGCCAAAGGTGTGCAAGGGGAGCTGCCGGAGACGTCGTGTGAAGCGACAAGTAAGACGAGATGCCGGAGTGCTGTGCGATGCGGCGAGGACGGTGAGATGCCGATAGTGTCGTGTGATACGGCGATGTCGTGTGAAGCGGCAAGGCGTGAGGATGAAGCGTGACAAACATCAGTTTGGGCCCAATAATCCTACACCTACGTAAACAAGCTACGAAAGACTACATAAATTTCCTATCTAAACCTATCCGGCCCCCTGATTTTAACGGGGGTGGGCTTCATGCTCCCGCACCGATCCACTAATATTGTTCCACCTCAGCTATTACGTACACATTGGGAGCTCCTAGTCGGCGCTCACGACGGCCATTAATGATTCTGGCGCTCGCAGGGGCGTGTAGCGGGCCGGCCCATTTGTCCTCTTTCTGTGTAAAAAGGGCAAAAAAGGTGTACGTGCGATACGGCTTATTGTAGCCCGAAAGGTGTACGTGCGATGCGTATACGGCCGGCAAGTCGTCGGCCGAAGTGTGCAAGGGGAGCTGCCGGAGACGTCGTGTGAAGCGACAAGTAAGACGAGATGCCGGAGTGCCGTGCGATGCGGCGAGGACGGTGAGATGCCGATAGTGTCGTGTGATACGGCGATGTCGTGTGAAGCGGCAAGGCGTGAGGATGAAGCGTGACAAACATCAGTTTGGGCCCAATAATCCTACACCTACGTAAACAAGCTACGAAAGACTACATAAATTTCCTATCTAAACCTATCCGCCCCCCTGATTTTAACGGGGGTGGGCTTCATGCTCCCGCACCGATCCACTAATATTGTTCCACCTCAGCCATTACGTACATGTTGGGAGCTCCTAATCGGCGCTCACGGTGCCCATTAATGATTCTGGCGCTCGCAGGGGTGTGTAGCGAGCCGGCCCATTTGTCCTCTTTCTGTGTAAAAAGAGCAAAAAAGGTGTACAATGCGGCTTATTGTTGCCCGAAAGGTGTACGTGCGATGCGTATACGGCTGGCAAGTCGTCGGCCGAAGGTGTGCAAGGGGAGCTGCCGGAGACGTCGTGTGAAGCGACGAGCCAGGCGAGATGTCGGAGTGTCGTGCGATGCGGCGAGGACGGTGAGATGCCAATAGTGCCGTGTGATACGGCGATGTCGTGTGAAGCGGCAAGGCGTGAGGATGAAGTGCGACAAACATCAGTTTGGGCCCAATAATCCTACACCTACGTAAACAAGCTACGACATAAATTTCCTATCTAAACCTATCCGGGCCCCTGGTTTTAACGGGGTGGGGCTTCTTGCTCCGGCACCGATCCACTAATATTGTTCCACCTCAGCCATTAAGTAAACGTTGGGAGCTCCTAGTCGGCGCTCACGGTGCCCATTAATGATTCTGGCGCTCGCAGGGGCGTATAGCGGGCCGGCCCATTTTTCCTCTTTCTGTGTAAAAAGAGGAAAAAAGGCGCTTGGAGCAGGATTCAAACTCGGAACCTGAACCTACAACTACGGGTGCACGAACCACTACGCCATGGACCAACATGTGCTCAGTAAAGTCGTTGCTGCCCTTTTATTCTTTGTCCACCTCGCAAAGACCCCGGTCTAGGAAGCTTCCAAAACCGTCCTTTTTTTCTGTAACGGTTTTGTTTGCCATTTTTCTTTCCTTTTTTTGGCTAAATGTGTGCACTTCTTTAAAAAAATATGAAAACTTTTACTTTTTTTCAAATTTAAAAAAAGTTCATTGGTTTTTTAAAAGTTCATCAAAATTTGAAGAAAGTTCATCGAATCTGAAAATAAAGTTCATCAAATTTAAGAAAATTTCGTCATAATTGAAAAAAGTTCAACGAATCTAAGAAAAGTTCATTGAATGTGAAAAAAGTTCATCATAATTAGAAACAAAGTTCATTGATTTTGAAAAGAGTTCAGCGGATTTGAAAAAAAAAGTTCATCAATTTTGAAAATAGTTCATTCGAAAACTTTAAAAAAAGTTCATGAATTTTTAAAAATTATTCAAAAAATTGAAAAAAAGTTTATCAATTTGAAAAATGTTCATTGAATTTGAAAAAGTTCATCAAGTTTCAATATAAGTTCATCGATTTGAAGACAAAGTTCACGTATTTGCAAGACAATTCGTTGACACAGGAAGAAGGAAAAAAAAGTTCACAAATTCAAAAAAAAGTTCATCAAATCTGAAAAAATAGTTCATCAAGTTGAAATAAAATTCGTCAAATTCAAAAGAAAAGTTTCACGTACTGAAAAAAAGTTCATCAGTTTTACAAATAGAAAAGCGAAATTGAAGAAAGTTTGCACAATGTTCATTTATCAAAAAGTGTAAGAATAAAGAAAGAAAAAAGAAAAAAACGTAAAAAGAAAAACGAACAAAACAGTTCGAAACAACCGTAAGTAAATCAAGAGTAAAGAAGGTAATCAATCGCGTCAGATGCAGGTGTGTGGTTGGTTAGCGGGGTGTTGTTGAAACCAGTAGGTCGGTGGTTCGATTCCCTCCTCTCGCGTTTCCTTTTGCGATATAACAAATAACAGAAAATATTTAATGGGCCGGCCCAGCTTGCGGGAAGTGGTGTGCGCCGCAGGTGCCCGTTAACGAAATGCACGTTAACCGGCGCCGAATAGGATTTGCCGGATTTGCCGTAAACGTTCACGTAACTTTACGTGGACCTAGCAAAGCCCGTTTGGGCCGAGTGAACCGTGGCTCAGTTTGTTGACGTAGCCGTGGATGCCTTCGTGTTTCGTGTTCTCCCCTCTCGTTAGGGTTTCGCTTCCTCCCGACGGCGCCTTCGGCTCGACGTGGAGACTTCGCTCCCCTTCCCTCCTTCCGCCGCTGTCTGACCGGAGCTTTGTGCTCCCGTCGCGGTGGTAGGCCGGGGGAGGGGGGGGGGGTTCGCTAGGGCTTTCCCGTCCGCGCAACACAGTTTTTCATGAACTAGAGATCTGATGGGTAGTTCGGCTGAAGCTGCGCGCTCCAGTGCGAGCGAGTTGGGGAAGATGATGAAGGAACTTGGTCTCAATGAGGCAGACCTGAATGACATAGTTGTGGAGGATAGTGATCTTCCAGAGAATGGCGCCAGATGGCTAGCGGTGGCTAGGGTTCATATGAACAAACCTTACAGCCAGTACTGGTTCTATAGAAACATGCGTGTGGCGTGGGACCTGGCGCAAGAAGTCAAGATCAGGCCGCTCAATGAAAACATTTACACTCTGCAATTCTCATGCTTAGGCGACTGGGAACAGGTGATGGAGGAAGGCCCTTGGGCGTTCAAAGGAAAGGCAGCGGTCATTGAACCCTATGATGGCATCACTAGGCCGTCGATGATCCAACTGAACAAGATCGAGATGTGGATCTAGATCCACGACTTGCCTGACCTGCTTTACCCAATGATCAAGGCTTTGGCGAGTACAGTTGGCGACTTCATATATGCAGAGCAGAAAAGTTTTGACTTTGAAGGGAATTTTTTCAGAGTTAGGGTAAAGGTTGACATCACCAAACCCCTGAAGAATGCCGTTTCGCTGATCATCAAGAAGAAAAGGAAAATCTTTTGTGTCAAGTATGAGCGGTTGGCTGATTGGTGTTCGGTCTGTGGAAATTTGGGGCATCTTCACAAAGAATGCGGCGACGGGGTTCACCCCCCATCGGCAATGGTTTTTAAAGGACTGAAAGCAGACTCGTTCAGAGGGCCAGGTCGGGGCCCTGGAGCCGGAAGGGCACAAGGAGACAACAGAGGAAGGGGGAGAGCGGGTCATGGACTAGGTCATGGACAGTCGTAGGATGATCCTATTGGTACAGAAGATGGGTATGACAAGGATTCTGTGATGTTGGATGTGGATAACAGGAAGAGTAGTGTTGCTCAGGTCACGGACCAGTCGGTGACCCTCACAGGGAAAACACCACTACTCACTGTGGGTGGTAAACCAAACCAGACCACAGTACCTCAAAGCCCTCCCCCAAAACAGGAGCAAAAAAGGAATAAACCTACACCAGCAAATGCTAACAAGAATGGAGGAAAGGAAAGCAATGGGAACAAGACTTCGATGCGCGTGTGGCGGGCCTCCAAGTGGGGCGTGCACCTAGCGCAATGAGTACCCTAGTTCGTACCCTAGTTTGCTTCAAGACCTCTCGAAGCAACTTGCCCCCTCTGTCGTTTGTCTCCTTGAAACTCAAATAGAGGGCTCTAGAGTAGAAAATATGGCAGGAACTTTAGGGTACAATAAAAGCTTTGCTGTAAGCAGTAATGGTAGAAGTGGTGGTTTGAGTATTTCTTAAATGATGAAATAAAACTCGAAGTTATTGGTTACTCTGAGTATCACATTGATGTCAATGTTGCTGATATGGTAGAAGTGCAGGTGAGAATAACCTTTATCTATGGAGAGGCACAGGTAAACGAAAGATACAAGACTTGGAATATGTTAAGAGGCATTGTTGGAACCAGCAATTTACCTTGGGCTGTGATAGGAGATTTTAACGAGGTGCTCCATGCTAACGAACACGACGACGTGGGACAACGGAGTCAAGCACAGATGGATGCTTTTCGCAATGCGCTGGACACATGTGGACTCTCAGATATAGGCTACAGGGGATTAGACTGGACTTGGGAGAAAAAAGTTGCAGACGGTACGTTTAGAAGTCAGACTGGATCGTTGTGTTGCTAACCCAGAATGGATGCTTGCTTTCCCAGCCGCTACACTTGAGCACAAACTTGCAGCTAGTTATCATATACCTATCATGTTAAACTTCACGGACAAGCATGCATGCAAGAGGGGCATGTGGCCTTTTAAATATGAAGTTGCATGGGAGAGAGACGAGTCCCTAGCGGCAGTGATTGGCTCTGCATGGACACGCACACCGGGAGATTCCGTTGCCACTGTTCGGGATAAGCTGCAGTTGCTGTCAGGTGACCTTTCCACCTGGGATCGGGTGCATTTCGGCAACGTCAAGCAGGAGATTTGCAGACTAAAGAAGAGAGCTTGATATTATGCGTACATCCCAAGGGAGGGCAGGCCCGTCGCACGAGGAAATCAAGGTTTCAGACCGTCTGGTTGAGCTTTATCAACGCGAGGAAATCTTTTGGCGTCAGCGAGCAAGAGTGGAGTGGCTAATCCATGGAGATAAAAATACGTATTTTTTTTCACCTACGGGCCAGCAGACGTCGGCGGAAAAATCAAATAAAAGTGTTGAAACGTTCGGATGGTCAGATGACAGACGATACACTGGAGATGGAGTCGTTAACCACTTCCTTTTATAAGCAGTTGTAGACATCGGAAGGGGTTAACAATATTGAACAGGTCCTTGACACGGTGCCCAAGAAGGTTTCGCAGTTGATGAATGACAACTTAAATGCTCCATATACTCAACAAGAGGTGAAGACGGCTCTCTTCCAAATGTTCCCAACAAAGACGCCGGGACCTGATGGGTACCTTGCACATATTTTCTAGAGGCATTGGGAGATTTGCGGCAATGAGGTTACCAATGCAGTCCTAAAAATTGTTGATGGTATGGAATCAGCGGCTTGCATTAATGAAACTGTGTTGGTGTTGATCCCAAAGGTAAAAAATCCCACACTGCTTTCACAATTTCGACCAATCAGTCTATGCAATGTGCTCTACAAAATTGCTTCAAAAGTTATATCTAACTAGTAAGATGCCCGTGCTACGCTACGGGGTAAGAAATGATCAATAGAACATTTGTTTACTTATTAAGTTATAATTAAGATACCCGTGCGTCGCCACGGAACAATTTTTTTTACTTTACTTGACATTTATCAAAGTGACCTTATATTGTTAATAGGCCCACAACCGATATACGGTTTCCAATCGATAACCCCTTGGTCCAAGACAAATATTTTCTCCTTCATTTTCACCTTGCAAGAAGACTTGGTATTCTTCCTACTCGGGTTTCTCAACGCTTACTTTATCCTAATATTGAGTGGTAGAGAGCATGAGGCAAATAGAAATCCATCCACACTCATTTGGTGATTATGATTATACTCGGCCAACTTTATTTCCGAGTCCAAATCAATCTATCTCTTCGGCTCCTCTTTTCTTAGCACGGGCTTCACCTGCAGTCTGCACCATTCTCCGCTAGAAAAGGGGACACATTAAGCATCTCAGTTATACTGCGTACCTAACTTTAGTATCAATAATGGAAGAACAACAATGCAGAAATATCAATAGTGGTCCCCGCAAATATGCGCAATGGAAGTACGGTGACTACTATCCTTCGGCTCAAGTCGATGGGCTCAACATGTTAGCACATTATCTCATTCCTCCACCTGCTCATGTCGAGTCATCTGATCATCTATGCTTGTCTATGAGGTATGAGCATTATATGATGCACCATGCCATCCATGGAAAAAATGTAATGCCAATGGTAAATCACGCATCCGAAAAATTGATGTTGTAACATTCTAAACCACTTTCATGATTAAAAAACACAAGTACCTTAAAGCATATAACACAACCTACAATACATGCAGTCCAGGCACACGACCCAGTCCCAAAAGTTGTGTCTTTCGCCTTAGCTCTAGAACCTGCTCCACGCAAGACAATGGTGAATCCTCTCAACGCATTACAAGTTTACAACAGCACATGCATGGCGCATCCAGCAGCCGGATTCCTCCTCTCAATATTTGTTATTGTTGGCTTGCTCATGGCGTGCGCTGACATTTTCCCCTCAAAAGTGAAAAATAAACACGTACACACTCACGCCGTCACGCGAAGACACCAGAACCAGCTGAAAACTTGAAGAAAGGACCTCCAAACAAAGAAGAATAGAACCACATCCCTGAAGGCCCCAAAGAGAGCCCGCACGCCTCTGGCCGCCGCCACCGAGATGACCGTGGACGAATCCATTTGTGAGCAGGAGAAGCGCCTGGCAAGAATCTGGGTTGTGATATGGAACAGAAGTCAACATGAACGGAGGCACCAAACTGATGAAGGCCATCGATCGGGGAGGACACACCCTGCGCTCCACCGCCTCTGGATCTCCTCCGGCGAGAAGGGCTACCAGATCCTCTGTCCAGCTAGCTACAAACTGGTCACCAGAACAGCCGCCTCTGTAAGTCGCCGCAAACCAAATCTTAGGCGGCCATCACCGCCACATCACCTGTACAACTACTCACACACCCCGTCGGCAGCTCTAGCGCGTGAACCATCGAGGCGGGGACAGGGCAAAATACCAGAGTCGATGGTGTAACTGTCGCCTCAGCAGAACCGCCAGACCACACAGGCCCATAGGCTCCTCGCCATCGCCGGCGAGATGGGGTAGGAGCCAGGACCGCTTTATTGGACGCGACGCGCCGCCACCATCCGAGCGCTGCCCAACCAACCCGTATCTACACGCAGGCGGAGTGCTGGAGCTCCCCCCACGCCTCACGAGGTCAGACGGCCATCGGAGGCGAAGAGGAGCGACGAGATCGTCGGCGGAAGAACTGAAGTCGCCTCCCGGTCGCTTCCTTTTCACCTTTATACTGTAGCAGGGGGAGGAGAGAATCACCCGGCTGAAGTGGGTTGCCTCATGTACGTTGGATGAAGATCTGATGGTCTAAACTGATGGATGGCAGGCACACCATCACCACCAACTGAGAATTTTATAGTAGTAGAGATAGACTGAAGGTGGTATTACCCGAGATAATATCGGAAGAGCAGACCGCTTTCGTGCCAGGCAGGTTGATCACTAACAACAACATCACGGCATACGAGTGCTTACATTTCATGAAGCGCGATAGAGCAAAGAAACACCGGTCATGTGCGTTAAAATTGGGTATGATGAAGGCCTATGACAGGATTGAGTGGCCTTATCTTAGAGCTATCATGCTAAAACTGGGCTTCATTGAAAGATTGGTAAATATAGTTATTAATCTTGTTACTAGAGTGAAGTTTTCAGTGATGTTCAATGGAAGAAAACTGGATGAATTCCAACCATCTCGTGGAATCAGACAAGGGGACCCAATATCTCCATATTTGTTCTTGTTAGCAGCAGAGAGCCTTTCGTGCCTACTTAAATCAAAAGGAGAGTCATCAAACATGCATGGTCTACAAGTGGCACCATCGGCGCCACCGATAAACCATCTTTTATTCGCTGATGACAGCCTGCTATTTTTCCAGGCTAACAATGATGGAGCTACAGAGGTGAACCTCGTACTGGATAGCTATTGCCAAGCATCAAGGCAAATGATTAACTTCTCAAAATCTTCTATATTTTTCAGCAAGGGGGTTCTAGAGAGTATTAGACTGGAAATAAAAGGTGTGCTAAATGTCCCAAATGAAACACTGAATGAGAAGTACCTTGGTATGCCATCTGATATTGGTGGGTCAAAAAACGGTGCCTTCAAATACCTCAAGGATCGTTTATGGAGCAAAGTTCAGGGATGGCTGGAAAGCACCTTATCAACAGCAGAGAAGGAGGTTTTAGTGAAATCTGTGGCTCAGGCAGTTCCAGTCTTCTCCATGTCTTGCTTTAAATTGCCAAGAGGGTTGTGCAAACACTTGAATATGCTCATCAGGAAATTCTGGTGAGGAAGCAAAGACGGGAGACGAAAGCCTCATTGGGTTTCCTGGAAGACAATGACGCAACCCAAGTGGATGGGTGGTCTTGGTTTTAAGGACTTTGAGCTCTTCAATCTTGCAATGTTGGCTAGGCAAGTATGGCGCCTGTTACAAAACCCGGAGACTTTAAGTGCTCGTCTTCTTAAGAGCATTTACTACCCTGATTCCTCAATGTTGCAAGCTAACTTGGGAGGACACCCTAGCCAAATATGGAGAGCGATTATTGAAGGAAGGGATACACTCAAATTAGGCTTGATCAAGCAGATAGGCAATGGTGCATCTACTGATATATGGAATGACTCATGGCTCCCCAAAGAGGAGAATATGAGGCCATATGGATGCCATGTTACTGACCCTCCAACCCTAGTCTCCGAGCTTATTGATCATACCACCACAATATGGAAGAAAGACCGGGTGGAGGAGGTGTTCTTGCCAATGGACGCGCGAGTTATCATGGGGATCCCACTGTGTACGCGACCCATCCAGGAAAGGATGGTCTATTTTCTGTTAAGACGGCGTACAACCTGCTGGTGGCAATAAAACAAAGGAGAGAAGCATGGATGGAAGGGACTCCGGGGACATCAATTTTAGCTACAGAATCTAGCTCCTGGAAGAAACTATGGAAAACACAGGTTTCGGCTAAAGTTAGGATGTTCCTTTGGAGGCTATCCAAGCACTCGTTACCAACTGAAGATATCAGATTGCAGAGGCACATGGCTGACTCATCGGGATGTGGTTTTTGTGGGGTGACTGACTCGTGGAGACATTCGTTGATCAGCTGCACCACGTCGAGATGCACTTGGGCCTTGGTTGATGAGGATATGGCTCAGAATCTGGTCTCTAATTCTGAACCTAGTGCCAAACAGTGGTTGTTCACCATGATGGATTCAATGACACATGACAAGTTTGTCCTGCTATCGGTCACCTTATGGGCAATATGGTCGGCCCGCCGCAAGGCCATTCACGAGGGCATTTTCCAATCCCCCCAGGCAACTTTCTCCTTCATTAACAGGTTCATAGGGGAGCTAGAGATCATAAAGGTGCCCTTCATCCGGCCAAGTGCAAGCACCAGCAGCCAATATAAAGCAGCGACCAAAGGCACCACCTTCCGGTTTTGTCAAAATCCATGTTGACGCCGCTGTGCTGAAGGGAAGAGGTGGTTCGGCAGCTACAGTCTGCCGGGATAGTTCTGGACAATTTTTGGGCAGTGCGGCTCTTGTTCTCGACGGGGTTGATGACCCTGCAGCCCTTGAAGCCATAGCATGCAGGGAGGGCTTGTCCCTAGCTGAAGATCTCAACGTCCATGATGTTATCATTTCATGTGATTCAAAGCAAGTTGTCTCAGATATTCTTAATGGTAGCAATGGTAGTTGCGGAGCAATAGTTAGGGAGATTAATCTTAAGTCAGTGCAGTTTCAGTCTAACTTTATTTTCGAGAGTCGTGTTGTCAATGTTGAAGCACATAGTTTAGCCAAGTTCGCACTTTCGCTAGGTTCGGGGCGCCACGTTTGGTTTGGCCAACCCACAACCTAAGATGTATCCCACAAACTGTGGTCTTTGATGAATAAATTGGCTATTACCCCTCAAAAAAAAGTCGTGGATGCATGAGTTAGTTGGGATATGGATGGGTGATTCATTCAAGTCGATCAGTACGTGCATAACATTAGGTGATGGAGGTTGCATGCAGTCCGCATTGAACATATAAAGCCTGCTAGGGTACCCGCCCATCTGCAGGCCTTCGCGCGCGCGCAATGTTCGGCCGTTCGATCAACTCGCTCGATCGTTTTTCACCCTTGATTTTTACTGTTCACTGCTATCTTTTGTTACATCTTTGACTGATTTACTAGGTGACTGCCACTGGGCCCATAAAATCGTTGGTCCATGCGGCAGCGAAGTGCTCGTCGACTCGGTCGGTGACCAATGAAGACGCCCGTGAAAAAACCTAGATCAAGCAGTCAAAGGGATGACGTCCTCCCTCGCCTCCTCCTTCTTCCCCATCCGGCGGCGCCTCCTCCCTCTTTCCCACGGCCTCCCACATCGCGCCGCCACCGGCTAGCTCCTCCTCTCTTCTGGATCGGGCGCAGCCGCCATAGCAGAGCATGGGCTCGAACTGAGTGAGAAAGAGGTGGTTTGCGGCCACACAGGTGAGGAGGGAAGCCTTCCGTTGAACGCCATCTTCCTCTCCTCGCGCGCCCTCGCGGCCGGAATAGGCACATATGTACGGAGGATCCACGAGCTTCGTGCCATCCGCTTGTCCGTCGACGCCCACCCCCTCTTCCCCAACGCGCAGGTGCTCTATTCACTTGCGTCCTCGCTGCCTCAAGTGTGCGGGTGAATCTGCAAACCCCTCTCTAATTTCTATCTCTCTCTCCCTCTCTCTTGATTTGATTGCATTGCATTGCAAGAATTATTATTGTGCAGAGGTGGCTGCAGCTATGCACATAATAATTTCTAAAATTGTGATCTGTTTTTGAGGCTGCAGATGCGACCACCAGCTGTTTGTATAAATGCTCAAGGAGGACTGCTCTGGGGAGGACATCATGTGTGTTTGAAAGAGAGGGATGGAAAAGAGGGGGCTGGAGTGAGAGGATAAGAGGAAGGAATTGAGCCACATGTTATTTCTTTGTCATCGACGTCATCCCACCATTGTAGAGATTTTCTTGGATGACATGCGGCCCATACTCTCGCCCCTTGTTCTCCATCTCTGTTGGTACCTTTTCATGGTTTCTTGTCCACTTCTTTCATGATTTATTCTTTTCAAATAGTAATTCATGCTGTTACACTAATTTGATTGATGTGGGTGGTGTAATAATTCAGGTCGTGCAGGATGGTCTGCTAATTTCCCTGATGCTTCATCAGGTTTCGCTTTTTGATACATTGATTGATTCCCAATTTGATGCAAATAACCAAAATGAATGGATATTACTTATGGTCGGACTAAATTTTCCGCATTTTGTGTGTGATTATGCTCAGGTTTTGGAAGAATCGGGCTAAGGGGTGATTGTGCTCAGGTTTTGATGCAGATACTTTTGAAATCTGAAACTTTGGTTTGGTATGACAGGCAATGCTAATAAGATTTGAATTGACAATATAGTTACTAGAGTCACTTCATACTAATGCGCAAACTTATTTTGCATTGCAGTGAGATTCAGATAATTTTATGAAACACATGCAAAGGAGTCTAAACAGGACGGGCTCGGTGTACATGGTTTTCAGTTAATGCAGGTACTTTTGAAATCTGAAACTTTGGTTTGGTATAACAGGCAATGCTAATAAGATTTGAATAGACAATATAGTTACTAGAGTCACTTCATACTAATGCGCAAACTCATTTTGCATTGCAGCGAGATTCGGATAGGTTTCCTGCTGTAGAGTTTTGGAGCTTGCTCTGTTAATCCGTGTTATTTTTTGTATCACAGTTTAGGTCTGACCAGCACAAGTGGCAACAGGCAGTAGTGGAGAAGGCATGAAGAGGCCCACATCTGAAAATCTCAACTATTCTAGGATTTTCGAGGTAATTTCTCAAACTGAAAAGCTCAACTAAAGGAAGACACCTATTTCTATGCACAAATTCTTTGTTGCTAGAAGAATTTGTAGAGAGAAAAATGTCTCCCCCGTTCATTGCCTTTCAGATTCATATGTGCACTACTAGAAAAAGGGCTATAGATGGAATGGCCACTAATGGCGCACCTGTGATGTGGTGCGTCATTACTATATTCTAATGGCGCACCATGTCTCGGTGCGCCATTAGTAATATATTACTAATGGCGCACCTGGTGTGTGGTGCGCCATTAGTAGTTTTGAAGAAAAACATAAAAAAACATTGTTCCTAATGGCGCACCGTTGCATAGTGCGCCATTACTAATTGACATAGTAATGGCGCACCACATCCGTCGTGCGCCATTAGTAGTTTTGAAAAAAAAGTAAAATAAAAAAAAATTGTTACTAATGGCGCACCATGTCTCGGTGCGCCATTACTAGTTTTAACTAGTAATGGCGCACTTTCCACTGGTGCACCATTACTAAGTTTTTTTCAAAAAAAATATCAATTTTTTTATTTTTTTTTTCAAACTAGTAATGGCGCACCATGGGTGTGGTGCGCCATTAGTAATGGCGCACCACCGCACCGTGCACCATTACTAACTTGCCCCAACACCGAATGCACCCCCGTGGATCGCCTTTTCAGTTTTAAAAAAAATAAAAGAAAATGATGGAAATGTCAAAAAATAAAAGAAAATATGTTTCCCATGTGATATGTGCTCTAGTTTTTGGAAAAATTACAAATATGAATTTTGACTTTATTTGCAAAATCTCTCAGGAAATTTGTAAAATGGGCATAACTTTTGCATACGAAATCGGATGAAAAAGTTTTTTATATGAAAAATCATCTACTCGGAAAGTTACATCCAAATTTAAGGGGGGAACCCCGTTAAACATTTTCAAAATCCCCAAAAACCTAACAGAAAAAAAGTTACGGGGCTTTCAAGATCTAGCGGCAAAGAAATTCAAAAAATTTCAAACTTACTAGTGGCGCACCGTGGATGTGGTGCGCCACTAGTAACAGAAAAAAAATGGTTTTGAATTTTTTTTCAAAAAATGATACGTAATATGACCGGGAAGTTTGAAATATTTTTCAAAATTTCATCATAGTCATGAACATGAACAAAGTCCTAGACATCAACAAGATATAACAGGATTGATATGCTAGATATATCAACAAGTGCCTGTGAAGTGAGCTGTTGCTGGGGTTGGATAGAACTCTGAATTTAAGCGTGCTTGGGCTGGAGTAGTGTGAGGATGGGTGACCTTTCGAGAAGTTTGACCATGGAGTGCGATTTGATCTGAGATTAAGCCATAGTGAACTGAGATTAAAAAAAATTTAAAAAAATTGAAATTTTTTTAAAAAAAAAATTCTGAATTTTTTTTAAAAAAAATGTTACTAATGGCGCACTTCTATGTGGTGCGCCATTAGTATACCAGATACTAATGGCGCACCGTGGGCTATACTAATGGCGCACTACATGGTGTGCCATTAGTATACCAGATACTAATGGCGCACCAGTGGTGCGCCATTAGTAAAAAATACTAGTGGCGTGAGCGCCATTAGTAGGCAAAACCGGTGCGCCATTAGTAGGCCTTTTTCTAGTAGTGGTGAAGTCTATTGTTCTTAATTTTAGTTAACTAATTGCTTAATTTCTTGTTGTTTCAGCTGCTGATCATGTGATTGGTAGCCTACGATTTGTTCATGGGTTGCTGATTTCTCAAGTTTTGCCTCACACAAAAGAGGGCTAGCAACACCTTTGACAGAAATAGCCAATGTTCAGTGCAGAACCGGTATATTCTGGTTGTCTTCCATTTAGTTGACGGCATGCAAGACTGATCTGATGTACCTACTGCTTGTTGACTTGGTTATATTTATCTGCAGAGGTAATTTCAGTGTTTCATTTGTGTGAACATTTCTTTTGTTACAGATTTTACCTGCTCGACGAAGTGCAAAAAAGTAAAATGTATCATTTATATAGCTAACTGGAATAGAGAGTAGCATCGTCTCCCAACAAGATATTTTGTGTGTTCTGCGGCAAATTTGAGTGATACTTTTATGAGCGCCTGGCGAGGTTGTCAGCAAGTTTAGTTTAGGCATAATTTTCCTCTATTAAACAGTTCATTTTAGACAGTGAAACTGTTCCAAATTATCCCATGCTGCAGTTGAAATGATGCATTTGCGTTATATATTTTGGGAAGAGTTGCAGTTCATGATCTTTCTTTATAATAATCATATCAATCAGTCAAGATAGTGTGCAGACTTTCTGCCTATTTTTCTTTCTTCAGGCAGGAAACACATGTTAATTTCTTGACCACCTACAGTGATCCAATGTCAGATGAAGTGTTTAAATATTTTTGCTCATGCTTATTCCCGGACGGCCGGACCCACAGCTCAATGGAATGAGTTGTACAACTTTTATTCAACACAGTATACTGATATTGCCGACATATTTTATGGTGAGGTTATATTATGAATTAATGGTTAAGATAACACTTTTTTATAGATGATTTTCCTCATATTGCTGACATATTTTTGGTTGCGGGTTGATACATAACATTATTTTGTCTTATCTTCTTATGTTGTATCTGTTTTTCATGTAGATACTCTATCTCGTAAGGTTCTAATTCACATGGTTGCATGGCCAATGAATGAATATAATTAGTTTTCACAATGTATATTTTACAATTTCTCAATGCATAAACGTGTCAGGCCCTTAGGTTAAAGCTAATGCCCATTAAAATGGTTATAAATAGTGGCCTCTATCAGTAGGCTGGGTCTCAATGTTGGTTCTAATATGTGATTGATGCATTTCATCAAATGGTTAACATATCACGATTGCATATGATTATCTTTGAGTGGAATTTGTGTATTTGATTTTTCACAAATTTGTTTTGATATTTGCGATAAGGTGGATGATGTGTGTTGTGTGCAGGACATGGGTAATTTTGTACTATCTGTTCAAGGTGTCAGCATATGTATATTATTCTTATAGTCTTTACATGCTCATTTAGTTCATTCATGTTTCCTTTGCAGTGGCAGTGGTGCAGAATATATCCTCTGCCATGGAAGGAGGTATTTGATGCTGTCAGATGGCATATAGGTCAATAATGAGGTGACTGCCGGGGTAATCTCAGGAAGGGACAACGACACAGATTAACTTCGTTCACAAGCTCACGATCACGGGTAATAAAGATGATTTTAAGTAATCTTCTAATTTATGTGAATTTCCTTGTTAAATGTCCAGAAAGAAATAAGAATGGCATACTAAATGCGAAGCATTATTTCATTCATCTACATTTTTAGGAAAGATAATCTTGGATTGCTTTTGCTTTGATGGATTCTCACTTATCAGAATATAGCCTCCAACCTTTACACATAGAGACTGACTTATCACTTTGGCTGGTTATATTTTTCTCTACTGCATAATGACCTATGTACATTCAAACCCTATTAGCCATGCATTTTGAGGGTATGAAAGTTGAACAAAATTTGAGTTTCTTGGTTGCATGTTACAGAGTGTTGTACAAAACAAAGATGAGTTGCAATGATTTTTATATATTTAGTTTTCAATTATAAAGATTTCTACAAAGCACGAAACGTTTCTAATTCTTTCTGATTTTGTGTGCATGTTGTCGCAGGTTTATTTATGAATTGTATATAGTTACTCATACAACATCTTCCAGTATAGATCTTAAATGACAGCAATATGTAAAGTTACTTGTGTCTGCTTCCCCTCTTGAAATCAACATTTTGTTTTGATTTTTCGGTACTTAAGTAAGGTCACTCATCAGTGAGCAGGAAGTGTCTTCTCGGTACTTGTGTGATGAAGGCCAAAATTGGTTTTCTAACTTATTACTGTAGGTGCTTTAGAAAGTGCAAGTATGTGTCAGAATAATGCCTGGAAATCAGCCAGTGGCTGCATTATTTGAGCTATTTTGGCGTCTCTGCCATCCTATAGTTGTGGTTTAGGAAGGTAACTATTCTTGGTTATAGTGAATGATTTTGTTGGACTATTTGTTAATTTGGCTATCTTAATGCAGTCCCATGTGCATACTTTTTGCAGGCATCAGTGAAGATTGGGAGGTAGAGAGGGATTCCTCAAGTGGAAACAGATTAAGAACCAGAAGGAGCTCAAGATTTTGCTACTTCCTTGGTAATAGCTTTGTGAGGTAATTAAGCTAGCTACACGTGTGTTTGTTTTCTGCTATATCGAGGTCACTATACTAATTTAGAAAATAGAAACATGATGTGTGATTTAAGAGTAATAGCAAATGTTGTTAGCAAGAATAGACTGTATTGTACATACTAACTAGCAACAAACTCTAATTCCTCCCACGTAGCGGTTGTCAATGTAGACTTGACCAGCCCGGACTTTATGTACTTCCTGCTTTATTTTCTCTTTGATTTAGTGAACATACAAATGCATGCGATAAGTGTCAAATTTAGCACTCAACGACACTTATTTTCTGACAGAGGAAGTAGTTATAAGTACGAGTGCAGTTAGAATTTATCTGACTTTGGGTTTTCACATCTTGTTCGAGGTCTTGAGCCCTCATAATTCATTTGAACATGTTGTAATTTATTTTTGTTTATACTATAATCTGAGCTAATTACAAATTATATAAATGCATTTTCTTGATAAATTAAAGCTTATGCTGATGTGTATTCGATTTTGATTTCTTTTCTTTTGTCATAGATCAGTTAAATATTATCCAGGACCATGCACCCGCCCTTGACAATGGCTTCTAGAAGCTAAGGTTGCAGGGGTGAATTAACGTTCAATTTTCCAGCAGCGAGGTAACTACTACTGGTGGAGATCGAACTAATGAGCTCACAAAAAAAAACTATAGACATCAAACACCTAAGGAGGTTAGTTTTTACCTAAGTGGAAACAGCAGCCGTATCGTCTTGCTGGAGCCTCCTTTGTCATGGAAAGTCACCATCTTCAGGGAGTGCCAGCACAGCCGGAACAGACGCCACCTACGGCGGGGAGTGACAGTGGCAACTGCGCAGATTTGGCTCACCCATACGAGAAACGGCGGCGCCATCTACCGATTTTGTGGCTCTGAGCTACAACGGGAGCTGCTGGGCCGTCGGGATGCAGTTGGAGCTGCTGCAACTCCGAGCTGCTGGGCCACCGAGATGCAGATGGAGCCGCAGCGCCTCTGAGCTGCAGCGGGAGCTGCTCCACCGCCAAGTTGCAGTGTGAGCCGTCGCTATGATGGAACCCAAGGTGCCCTCGTCCGCCTCCTCCAGCTTCTTCCTCACATCACTTCAGTACGAGTATAGGGGGAGAGGAATGGGACGAAGACTGGTGGATGGAATCAAGACCAGCAGTCATGCGAGACACATGGTAGGCATTGTGCTACATGGTGGCAGCTCGTGAAGCAACAATTGACGTGTGTTGTGGTCTCTCAGCACGTGTATCTTGAGGGCATGATTGTAGTTTTCTTTATCTTTGAGGTCTGTGATGTTACTCAAACTGTCAGCCTTTTGGTTTCTGATTTTAATGAAAGCAGGGAGACCCTCCTTGGGGCGCTTGAGTTTGTAAAAAAAAGACTAGCAGTCAACCACGTGGAAGAAGATTAGGACAGAACTACAACAGATAGATTAGGACAGAATTGCAATGGATGTAGGCCCATATAGTGGCTATGCTGGACAACAAGGTCATTTTCAATGATGATGACACGTGCAGCAATAGCTGAATTAATGTTCATCACTTCAATGCGCCGATATGATATTTGTCTGGCTATCTACTTTTCTTGCTAATAACATTGTAAATAATCAATCGCAAGCTTGTTAAAACATTATGTATTATTACTAAGCATATTTTGATTTGTGTCTGAATTTTTCTATCATCACTCTTTCAATTGTGCGGATAACCTTCATAAACACACACACACAGAGAGAAAGAGAGAGAGAGATTTGTGCCAAATATTTGCAACAAATGCATATACTAAAATACTGTTAATATTTGCCTTTTTTATACCATACAAAAAAACAAATTTATTAATGGAAGCTACTTTTCTATTTACCATAAACAAGGCCCCATATAACTGCTTACTTGCACTGTACAGAAGTAGGCTTTATAAATACAAAAAAAATCGTCTACATTAAAATAGGCCAGTAGAAGGCTTCCAGTGCAGAAAGTGAGGGCCTCATTTTATAGATGGATACACAGCACATATCATTTGGTTACTGTGATCCTTATGTCTTTCTACTAATTAATACAAATTGATAAACTTCACTTGCTAACAATATATTCTTCCTTGTCATTAAGCAGCCAAAATGGAAAAGGTCAAGATTCCAACAAAGGTGCTTCTAGACGCTATGCTGCAGCAACTTGGCCTCCCAAGCGCAGTATACTCAACAAAGAAGGGAAAGCCAGCTGGTCTTGATGCAACAATTCACTTCTATGGGTGTAAGCACCAGCTGAACGATATACTTCCAAGAAATTCAATATCCATCCATGTGTATGGCAAAGTTGAAGAAGCTCTAGATCAACTAGCAGCTGAAGCTCTCAAGTGCGTGGAAGGCTCTTACAGCAAAGTTCTGCAAGACATAAACTATAACAAACTACAAATGGCTCAGGAAAAATGCAAGTCTCTTAAGCATAAGCAAAAAGAACAAGGAATAATAGACTATTTTAGCAATAGCTGGAGTAGCAGCCTCAGTGGAGATCACATGGCAGCAAACGAACTTTATGGCATAATAAATGCCAACTTCACAGCCGGGTCAACATCAAAAGACAACAGTCTAAATCATATTTTGTCACACATAAGATATGTTGTTGACCGTCTTAGTGATACAACTACACAATCAGAGTATGATCTCCATCAAATAAACAAGTACTGTTGGAGCCTAGCTAGCCGACGACACCGAAGGTATTTCGGCTTTGGGCAATACCAACCACCAATCACAACCACCGTAAAGAGTTGCCGAGGCAAGAGGTGTTGGAAATATGCCCTAGAGGCAATAATAAAATGGTTATTATTATATTTTTTTGTTCATGATAATTGTCTGTTATTCATGCTATAATTGTGTTATCCGGAAATCGTAATACACGTGTGAATACATAGACCACAACATGTCCCTAGTAAGCCTCTAGTTGACTAGCTCGTTGATTAACAGATAGTCATGGTTTCCTGACTATGGACATTGGATGTCATTGATAACGGGATCACATCATTAGGAGAATGATGTGATGGACAAGACCCAATCCTAAGCATAGCTCAAAGATCGTGTAGTTCGTTTAGCTAGAGCTTTTCCAAATGTCAAGTATCATTTCCTTAGACCATGAGATTGTGCAACTCCCGGATACCGTAGTAGTGCTTTGGGTGTGCCAAACGTCACAACGTAACTGGGTGACTATAAAGGTACACTACGGGTATCTCCGAAAGTGTCTGTTGGGTTGGCACGAATCGAGACTGGGATTTGTCACTCCGTATGACGGAGAGGTATCTCTAGGCCCACTCGGTAATGAATCATCATAATGAGCTCAATGTGACCAAGTGTCTGGTCACGGGATCATGAATTACGGTACGAGTAAAGTGACTTGCCGGTAACGAGATTGAATCTTGGGCAAGTAACGTACCGATTGACAAAGGGAATTGTATATGGGGTTGCTTGAATCCTCGACATCGTGGTTCATCCGATGAGATCATCGAGGAGCATGTGGGAGCCAACATGGGTATCCAGATCCCGATGTTGGTTATTGGCCGGAGAGGCGTCTTGGTCATGCCTACATGTCTTCCGAACCCGTAGGGTCTACACACTTAAGGTTCGGTGACGCTAGGGTTGTAGAGATATAAGTATGCAGTAACCCAAAAGTTGTTCGGAGTCCCGGATGAGATCCCGGACGTCACAAGGAGTTCCGGAATGGTCCGGAGGTAAAGAATTATATATAGGAAGTCAAGTTTCGGCCATCGAGAAAGTTTTGAGGGGTTATCGGTATTGTATCGGGACCACCGGAAGGGTCCGGGGGGTCCACCGGGTGGGGCCACCTATCCCGGAGGGCCCCATGGGCTGAAGTGGGAGGGGAACCAGCCCCTAGTGGGCTGGTGCGCCCCCCTTGGGCCCCCCCTGTGCCTAGGGTTGGAAACCCTAGGGGTGGGGGGCGCCTCCACTTGCCTTGTGGGGCAAGCCAACCCCTTGACCGCCCCCCCCCCTTGGAGATCCCATCTCCTAGGGCCGGCGCCCCCCAGGGGGCCCTATATATAGTGGGGGAGGGAGTACCGCCGCACCCAAGTCTCTGGCGCCTCCCTCTCCCCACGCACCACCTCTCCCTCTCTTAGAAGCTTGGCGAAGCCCTGCCGAGATCGCTGCTGCATCCACCACCACGCCGTTGTGCTGCTGGATCTTCATCAACCTCTCCTTCCCCCTTGCTGGATCAAGAAGGAGGAGACATCTTCCCCAACCGTACGTGTGTTGAACGCGGAGGTGCTGTCCATTCAGCACTAGGATCATCGGTGATTTGGATCACAACGAGTACGACTCCCTCAACTCCGTTCTCTTGAACGCTTCCGCTCGCGATCTACAAGGGTACGTAGATGCACTCCTATCTATCGTTGCTAGATGAACTCATAGATTGATCTTGGTGAAAGCATAGACAAATTTTTATTTTCTGCGACGTTCCCCAACAATGGTATCAGAGCCAGGTTTATGCGTAGTTCTCTTTGCACGAGTAGAACACAATTTTTTGTGGGCGTAGATGTTGTCAACTTTCTTGCCACTACTAGTCTTATTTTGCTTCAGCGGCATCGTGGGATGAAGCGGCCCGGACCGACCTTACACATACGCTTACGTGAGACAGGTTCCACCGACTGACATGCACTAGTTGCATAAGGTGGCTAGCGGGTGTCTGTCTCTCCCACTTTAGTTGGAGCGGATTCGATGAAAAGGGTCCTTATGAAGGGTAAATAGAAGTTGGCAAATCACGTTGTGGCTTTTACGTAGGTAAGAAAACATTCTTGCTAGAACCCTATTGCAGCCACGTAAAACATGCAACAACAATTAGAGGATGTCTAACTTGTTTCTGCAGCTTATGCCTTGTGATGTGATATGGCCAAAAGTTGTGATGAATGATATATATGTGATGTATGAGATCATGTTCTTGTAATAGGAATCACGACTTGCATGTCGATGAGTATGACAACCGGCAGGAGCCATAGGAGTTGTCTTAATTATTGTATGACCTGTGTGTCAATGATTAAACGCCGTGTAATTACTTTACTTTATTTCTAAACCGTTAGCCATAGTAGTAGAAGTAATAGTTGGCAAGCAACTTCATGGATACACGATGATGGAGATCATGATGATGGAGATCATGATGATGGAGATCATGGTGTCATGCCGGTGACGAAGATGATCATGGAGCCCCGAAGATGGAGATCAAAGGAGCTATATGATATTGGGCATATCATGTCACTATTTGATTGCATGTGATGTTTATCATGTTTTTGCATCTTGTTTACTTAGAACGATGGTAGTAAATAAGATGATCCCTCATAATAATTTCAAGAAAGTGTTCCCCCTAACTGTGCACCATTGCGAAAGTTGGTTGTTTTGAAGCACCACGTGATGATCGGGTGTGATAGATTCTAATGTTCACATACAACGGGTGTAAGACAGATTTACACATGCATAAACACTTAGGTTAACTTGACGAGCCTAGCATGTACAGACATGGCCTCGGAACACAAGAGACCGAAAGGTCAAACATGAGTCGTATGGAAGATACGATCAACATGGAGATGTTCACCGATGATGACTAGTCCGTCTCACGTGATGATCGGACAGGGCCTAGTCGACTCGGATCATGTATCACTTAGATGACTAGAGGGATGTATAATCTGAGTGGGAGTTCATTGAATAATTTGATTAGATGAACTTAATTATCATGAACTTAGTCTAAGATCTTTACAATATGTCTTATAGATCAAATGGCCCACGTTACCCTCAACTTCAACGCGTTCCTAGAGAAAACCAAGCTGAAAGATGATGGCAGCAACTATACGGACTGGGTCCGGAACCTGAGGATCATCCTCATAGCTGCCAAGAAAGATTATGTCCTAGAAGCACCGCTAGGTGAAGCACCCATCCCAGAGAACCAAGACGTTATGAACGCTTGGCAGTCTCGTGCTGATGATTACTCCCTCGTTCAGTGCGGCATGCTTTACAGCTTAGAACCGGGGCTCCAAAAGTGTTTTGAGCAACACGGAGCATGTGAGATGTTCGAAGAGCTGAAAATGGTTTTCCAAGCTCATGCCCGGGTCGAGAGATATGAAGTCTCCGACAAGTTCTTCAGTTGTAAGATGGAGGAAAATAGTTCTATCAGTGAGCACATACTCAAAATGTCTGGGTTGCACAACCGCTTGACTTAGCTGGGAGTTAATCTCCCGGATGACGCGGTTATTGACAGAATCCTCCAGTCGCTTCCACCAAGCTACAAAAGCTTTGTGATGAACTTCAATATGCAGAGGATGGAAAAGACCATTCCTGAGGTATATTCAATGCTGAAATCAGCGGAGGTAGAGATCAAAAAGGAACATCAAGTGTTGATGGTGAATAAAACCACTAAGTTCAAGAGAGGCAAGGGTAAGAAGAACTTCAAGAAAGACCGCAAGGGAGTTGCCGTGCCCGGTAAGCCAGTTACCGGGAAGAAGTCAAAGAATGGACCCAAGCCTGAGACTGAGTGCTTTTATTGCAAGGGAAGTGGTCACTGGAAGCGAAACTGCCCCAAGTACTTAGCGGACAAGAAGGCCGGCAACACCAAAGGTATATGTGATATACATGTAATTGATGTGTACCTTACCAGTACTCGTAGTAGCTCCTGGGTATTTGATATCGGTGCGGTTGCTCATATTTGTAACTCAAAGCAGGAGCTGCGGAATAAGCGGAGACTGACGAAGGACGAGGTGACGATGCGCGTCGGGAATGGTTCCAAGGTCGATGTGATCGCCGTCGGCACGCTACCTCTACATTTACCTACGGGATTAGTTTTAACCCTCAATAATTGTTATTTAGTGCCAAGTTTGAGCAAGAACATTGTATCTAGATCTCATTTAATACGAGATGGCTACGCATTTAAATCCGAGAATAATGGTTGTTCTATTTATATGAGAGATATGTTTTATGGTCATGCCCCGATGGTCAATGGTTTATTCTTAATGAATCTCGAACGTGATGTTACACATATTCATAGTGTGAATACCAAAAGATGTAAAGTTGATAACGATAGTCCCACATACTTGTGGCACTGCCGCCTTGGTCACATTGGTGTCAAGCGCATGAAGAAGCTCCATGCTGATGGACTTTTGGAGTCTCTCGATTATGAATCATTTGACACATGCAAACCATGCCTCACAGGCAAAATGACCAAGACTCCGTTCTCCGGAACAATGGAGCGAGCAACCAACTTATTGGAAATCATACATACTGATGTGTGCGGTCCAATGAGCGTTGAGGCTCGTGGAGGATATCGTTATGTTCTCACTCTCACTGACGACTTGAGTAGATATGGGTATGTCTACTTGATGAAACACAAGTCTGAGACCTTTGAAAAGTTCAAGGAATTTCAGAATGAGGTAGAGAATCAACGTGACCGAAAGATAAAGTTCTTGCGATCAGATCATGGAGGAGAATACTTAAGTCATGAATTTGGTACGCACTTAAGGAAATGTGGAATCGTTTCACAACTCATGCCGCCTGGAACACCTCAGCGTAACGGTGTGTCCGAAGGTCATAATCGCACTTTATTGGATATGGTGCGATCTATGATGTCTCTTACCAATTTACGCTATATTTTTGGGGATACGCTCTAGAGACAGCTACATTCACTTTAAATAGGGCACCGTCTAAATCCGTTGAGACAACACTATATGAATTATGGTTTGGGAAGAAACCTAAGTTGTCGTTTCTAAAAGTTTGGGGATGCGATGCTTATGTCAAGAAACTCCAACCTGAAAAGCTCGAACCCAAGTCGGAAAAATGCGTCTTCATAGGATACCCTAAGGAAACCATTGGGTATACCTTCTACCTCAGATCCAAAGGCAAGATCTTTGTTGCCAAGAATGGGTCCTTTCTGGAGAAAGAGTTTCTCTCGAGAGAAGTAAGTGGGAGGAAAGTAGAACTTGATGAAGTACTACCTCTTGAACCGGTAAGTAGCGCAGCTCAGGAAGATGTTCCTGTGGTGCCAGCACCAACTGAATAGGAAGTTAATGATGATGATCAAGGTACTTCAGATCAAGTTACTACTGAACTTCGTAGGTCCACAAGGACACGTTCCACACCAGAGTGGTATGGCAACCCTGTCCTGGAAATCATGTTGTTAGACAACGGTGAACCTTTGAACTATGAAGAAGCGATGGCGGGCCCAGATTCCAACAAATGGCTTAAAGCCATGCAATCCGAGATAGAATCCATGTATGAAAACAAAGTATGGACTTTGACAGACTTGCCCGATGATCGGTGAGTGATAGAAAATAAATGGATCTTTAAGAACAAAACGGACGCGGATGGTAATGTTACCATCTATAAAGCTCAACTTGTCGCTAAGGGTTATCGGCATGTTCAAGGGGTTGACTACGATGACACTTTCTCTCCCGTAGCGAAGCTGAAGTCCGTCCAAATCATGTTAGCAATTATCGCATACTATGATTATGAGATATGGCAAATGGACGTCAAAACGGCATTCCTTAACGGCCATCTTAAGGAAGAACTATATATGATGCAGCCGGAAGGTTTTGTCGATACCGAGAATGCTAACAAGGTATGCAAGCTCCAGCGATCCATTTATGGGCTGGTGCAAGCATCTCGGAGTTGGAACATTTGCTTTGATGAGATGATCAAAGTGTTTGGGTTTATGCAGACTTATGGAGAAGCCTGCGTTTACAAGAAAGTGAGTGGGAGCTCTGTAGCATTTCTCATATTATATGTAGATGACATACTTTTGATGGGAAATGGTATAGAACTTTTGGACAGCATTAAGGCCTACTTGAATAAGTGTTTTTCAATGAAGGACCTTGGAGAAGCTGCTTATATACTAGGCATCAAGATCTATAGGGATAGATTGAAATGCCTCATAGGTCTTTCACAAAGCACATACCTTGATAAGATATTGAAGAAGTTCAATACGGATCAGTCTAAGAAGAGGTTCTTGCATGTGTTGCAAGGTGTGAAATTGAGCTCAGCTCAATGCCCGACCACGGCAGAAGATAGAGAAAAGATGAGTGTCATCCCCTATGCCTCAGCTATAGGGTCTATTATGTATGCCATGCTGTGTACCTGACCTGATGTAAACCTTGCTGTAAGTTTGGTAGGAAGGTACCAAAGTAATCCCGGCATGGAACACTGGACAGCGGTCAAGAACATCCTAAAGTACCTGAAAAGGACTAAGGATACGTTTCTCGTTTATGGAGGTGACAAAGAGCTCTTCGTAAAGGGTTACGTTGACGCTAGCTTCGACACAGATCTGGATGACTCTAAGTCACAAACCGGATACGTGTATATTTTGAATGGTGGGGCAGTAAGTTGGTGCAGTTGCAAGCAAAGCGTCGTGGCGGGATCTACATGTGAAGCAGAGTACATGGCAGCCTCGGAGGCAGCGCATGAAGCAATCTGGGTGAAGGAGTTCATCACCGACCTAGGAGTCCTACCCAATGCGTCGGGGCCGATCGCACTCTTCTGTGACAACACTGGAGCTATTGCACTTGCCAAGGAGCCCGGGTTTCACAAGAAGACCAGGCACATCAAGCGTCGCTTCAACTCCATTCGTGAAAATGTTCAAGATGGAGACATAGATATCTATAAAGTACATACGGACCTGAATGTAGCAGATCCGTTGACTAAACCTCTCCCTAGGGAAAAACATGATCAACACCAGAACTCTATGGGTGTTCGATTCATCATAATGTAACTAGATGATTGACTCTAGTGCAAGTGGGAGACTGTTGGAAATATGCCCTAGAGGCAATAATAAAATGGTTATTATTATATTTCTTTGTTCATGATAATTGTCTGTTATTCATGCTATAATTGTGTTATCCGGAAATCGTAATACACGTGTGAATACATAGACCACAACATGTCCCTAGTAAGCCTCTAGTTGACTAGCTCGTTGATCAATAGATAGTCATGGTTTCCTGACTATGGACATTGGATGTCATTGATAACGGGATCACATCATTAGGAGAATGATGTGATGGACAAGACCCAATCCTAAGCATAGCTCAAAGATCGTGTAGTTCGTTTAGCTAGAGCTTTTCCAAATGTCAAGTATCATTTCCTTAGACCATGAGATTGTGCAACTCCCGGATACCGTAGGAGTTCTTTGGGTGTGCGAAACGTCACAACGTAACTGGGTGACTATAAAGGTACACTACTGGTATCTCCGAAAGTGTTTGTTGGGTTGGCACGAATCGAGACTGGGATTTGTCACTCCCTATGACGGAGAGGTATCTCTGGGCCCACTCGGTAATGCATCATCATAATGAGCTCAATGTGACCAAGTGTCTGGTCACGGGATCATGCATTACGGTACGAGTAAAGTGACTTGCCGGTAACGAGATTAAACGAGGCATTGGGATACCGATGATCGAATCTCGGGCAAGTAATGTACCGATTGACAAAGGGAATTGTATACGGGGTTGCTTGAATCCTCGACATCGTGGTTCATCGAGGAGCATGTGGGAGCCAACATGGGTATCTAGATCCCGCTATTGGTTATTGGCCGGAGAGGCGTCTCGGTCATGTCTGCATGTCTCCCGAACCCGTAGGGTCTACACACTTAAGGTTCGGTGACGCTAGGGTTGTAGAGATATAAGTATGCACTAACCCGAAAGTTGTTCGGAGTCCCGGATGAGATCCCGGACGTCATGAGGAGTTCCGGAATGGTCCGGAGGTAAAGAATTATATATAGGAAGTCAAGTTTTGGCCATCGGGAAAGTTTTGGGGGTTACCGGTATTGTACCGGGACCACCGGAAGGGTCCCGGGGGTCCACCGGGTGGGGCCACCTATCCCGGAGGACCCCATGGGCTGAAGTGGGAGGGGAACCAGCCCCTGGTGGGCTGGTGCGCCCCCCCTTGGCCTCCCCTACTCCTAGGGTTGGAAACCCGAGGGATGGGGGGCGCCTCCACTTGCCTTGCGGGGCAAGCCAACCCCTTGGCTGCCGCCCCCCTTGGAGATCCCATCTCCTAGGGCCGGAGCCCCCCCCCAGGGGGGCCTATATATAGTGGGGGGTGGGAGGGCAGCCGCACCCAAGTCTCTGGCGCCTCCCTCTCCCCACGCACCACCTCTCCCTCTCGTAGAAGCTTGGCGAAGCCCTGCCGAGATCGCTGCTGCATCCACCACCACGCCGTCGTGCTGCTAGATCTTCATCAACCTCTTCTTCCCCCTTGCTGGATCAATAAGGAGGAGACGTCTTCCCCAACCGTACGTGTGTTGAACGCGGAGGTGCACTAGTAGAAAAGGGGGTATTGGTCCAGGCCGGGTCAGCCCATTAGTCTCGGTTCAATCCAGAACAGGGACCAATGGGGGCACTAGACCCGGTTTGTGAGCCCCGGGGGCCGGCCAGGCCACGTGGGCCATTGATCCTGGTTCGTCTGGACCTTTTGGTCCCGGTTGGTGGGTCGAACCGGGACCAATGTGCCTTGGTCCTGGCCCACCACCATTGGTCCCTGTTGGTGGCCTGAACCGGGACCAAAGGCTTCCCTTTAGTCCCGGTTCAAGCCACGAACTGGGACCAATTAATTGACTATATATACGCCCACGAGCAGAGTACTCTCAGTGCTCTGTTTTTATTGGCCGGCGAGGAGAGAGCTTTGTGGTGCTCTAGCTCACCTCCTATGCACACGAGGTGTTCGATGGAATGCCCGAGCCACACTACTTAAGCTTTCTCCTCTCGAAGCTCGATCTCCAAGCTCCATTTTCCTCAATATTTTTCTAGGTTTAGCGGTCCGTCACGTCCCGTCCCCGTCTTCACCGCCGTCGATCGCCCGCGCCGATCTCGTCGCCGGCACCACTGTGGTGAGCCTCTTGTTCTGATCTTCTTTCTGAAAGGAAAAAAATCTTACTTGTATGTTTATATATATAGATACTTGTATAATTTTCATACTTTTATTATTGCATCTTATATAGTGTGATGGTTTTGGTATCCGCCCCCGTCGGCCCTCGTCCTGTCTATGATTCGGATGTGGTATATATTATCTTTTCATAACTATTGGTTCATCTATTGTTTATGACAATTATGCCGACCAACGTGACATGGATTTTATTTATCTAGGAGGTTGTTGAACCGGAAATTCCAACCGACCCTATTGTCAAGAGGTTAAATTTAGTTGAAGAAGAAAACAATTTCTTGAAGGAAAAAATTAGAAAAATTGAGGAGGAGAAGATGATATTGGAGTTGCATGTTGCGGATGTCGTGGATGATCACAAGATCAAGATGGATGCAATGCGCTTGAAGATTAGAAAGATTAGAAAATATGCCATTCATACCGAGGCTTGGTATCATTATGCCGTTGGATCAGTTGTTACATTGGTTGCGATTATGATCGCATTTGTTTTTGCATTGAAATGTTTTACATAGTTTCAATGTATGGTTTAATTAATTTAGATGCTCTGCAGAGCTTTATGTTGTTAGATGAGAACTATGTATGTACTTTGGTTTTAATGTGATGATGAACTTCTATTAATTTGGTCACTTAATTATCTATTCATGATGTTCTGTAATGATTTTGACACACTTAATTATATATAATGCACGCAGATGAACCGGCAATGGATGTACGGTTCAAGACACACCTCCGAGTACATTAAGGGCGTGCATGAATTTCTCGAAGTGGCTGAGGCAAACAAGCAGAATGGTTTTATGTGTTGTCCATGCCCTATATGTGGGAATACAAAGTCTTACTCTGACCGGAAAATCCTTCACACCCACCTGCTTTACAAGGGTTTCATGCCACACTATAATGTTTGGACGAGGCACGGAGAAATAGGGGTTATGATGGAAGACGGCGAAGAAGAAAAGTACGATGACAACTATGTGCCCCCTGAATATGGTGATGCTACTGAAGATCAAGAGGAACCAGACGATGTGCACGATGATGCTGCAACAGGCGAAGCTGCTGAAGATCAAGAGGAACCAGACGATGTGCCCGATGATGATGATCTCCGCCGGGTCATTGTCGATGCAAGGACGCAATGCGAAAGTCAAAAGGAGAAGCTGAAGTTCGATCGCATGTTAGAGGACCACAAAAAAGGGTTGTACCCCAATTGCGAAGATGGCAACACAAAGCTCGGTACCGTACTGGAATTGCTGCAGTGGAAGGCAGAGAATGCTGTGCCTGACAAAGGATTTGAGAAGCTACTGGAAATATTGAAGAAGAAGCTTCCAAAGGATAACGAATTGCCCGACAGTACATACGCAGCAAAGAAGGTCGTATGCCCTCTAGGATTGGAGGTGCAGAAGATACATGCATGCCCTAATGACTGCATCCTCTACCGCGGTGCGTACAAGGATCTGAACGCATGCCCGGTATGCGGTGCATTACGGTATAAGATCAGACGAGATGACCCTGGTGATGTTGACGGCGAGCCCCCCAGGAAGAGGGTTCCTGCGAAGGTGATGTGGTATGCTCCTATAATACCACGGTTGAAACGTCTGTTCAGAAACGGAGAGCATGCCAAGTTGATGCGATGGCACAGTGAGGACCGTAAGAAAGACGGGAAGTTGAGAGCACCCGCTGACGGGTCACAGTGGAGAAAAATCGAGAGAAAGTACTGGGATGAGTTTGCAAGTGACCCAAGGAACGTATGGTTTGCTTTAAGTGCGGATGGCATTAATCCTTTCGGGGAGCAGAGCAGCAATCACAGCACCTGGCCCGTGACTCTATGTATGTATAACCTTCCTCCTTGGATGTGCATGAAGCGGAAGTTCATTATGATGCCAGTTCTCATCCAAGGCCCTAAGCAACCCGGCAACGACATTGATGTGTACCTAAGGCCATTAGTTGAAGAACTTTTACAGCTGTGGAATGGAAACGGTGTACGTACGTGGGATGAGCACAAACAGGAGGAATTTCACCTAAAGGCGTTGCTGTTCGTGACCATCAACGATTGGCCCGCTCTCAGTAACCTTTCAGGACAGACAAACAAGGGATACCACGCATGCACGCACTGTTTACTTGACACCGATAGTATATACCTGGGAAGCTGCAGGAAGAATGTGTACCTGGGCCATCGTCGATTTCTTCCGACCAACCATCAATGTCGAAAGAAAGGCAAGCATTTCAAAGGCGAGGCAGATCACCGGAGGAAGCCCGCCATGCGTACCGGTGATCACGTACTTGCTATGGTCAATGATTTACACGTAATCTTTGGAAAGGGTCCCGGCGGACTAGCTGTTCCGAGTGACGCTGGGGGACACGCACCCATGTGGAAGAAGAAATCTATATTTTGGGACCTACCCTACTGGAAAGACCTAGAGGTCCGCTCTTCGATCGACGTGATGCACGTGACGAAGAACCTTTGCGTGAACCTGCTAGGCTTCTTGGGCGTGTATGGGAAGACAAAAGATACAGCTGAGGCACGGGAGGACCTGCAACGTTCGCACGAAAAAGACGGCATGCCTCCAAAGCAGTATGAAGGTCCTGCCAGCTATGCTCTTACCAAAGAAGAGAAGGAAATCTTCTTTGAATGCCTGCTTAGTATGAAGGTCCCGACTGGCTTCTCGTCGAATATAAAAGGAATAATAAATATGTCAGAGAAAAAGTTTCAGAACCTAAAGTCTCATGACTGCCACGTGATTATGACGCAACTGCTTCCGGTTGCATTGAGGGGGCTTCTACCGGAAAACGTCCGATTAGCCATTGTGAAGCTATGTGCATTCCTCAATGCAATCTCTCAAAAGGTGATCGATCCAGAAATCATACCAAGGCTAAGGAGTGATGTGGTGCAATGTCTTGTCAGTTTCGAGCTGGTGTTCCCACCATCCTTCTTCAATATCATGACGCACGTCCTAGTTCATCTAGTTGACGAGATTGTCATTCTGGGCCCCGTATTTCTACACAATATGTACCCCTTTGAGAGGTTCATGGGAGTCCTAAAGAAATATGTCCGTAACCGCGCTAGGCCAGAAGGAAGCATCTCCATGGGCCATCAAACAGAGGATGTCATCGGGTTTTGTGTTGACTTCATTCCTGGCCTTAAGAAGATAGGTCTCCCTCAATCGCGGTATGAGGGGAGACTGACTGGAAAAGGCACGCTTGGAAGGGACTCAATAATATGCAGGGACGGATATTCTTGGTCTCAAGCACGCTACACAGTTCTACAGAACTCTACCTTGGTGACCCCGTATGTCGATGAACACAAGAACAGTCTGCGCTCCAAACACCCGGAGCAGTGCGACGACTGGATTACATGTGAACACATCAGGACTTTCAGCAGTTGGTTGGAAGCACGTCTCAGAGGTGACAACACTGTTTGTGATGAGCTGTACTTGTTGTCCAGGGGACCATCTTCGACTGTTACGATTTGGAAAGGATACGAGATAAATGGGAATACATTTTACACGATTGACCAAGATCAAAAGAGCACCAACCAAAACAGCGGTGTCCGCTTTGATGCAACAACCGAGAGGGGAAAGGACACATATTATGGTTACATAGTGGACATATGGGAACTTGACTACGGACATGATTTTAAGGTCCCTTTGTTTAAGTGCAAATGGGTCAATCTGTCAGGAGGCGGGGTACAGGTAGACCCACAGTACGGAATGACAACAGTGGATCTGAAAAATCTTGGGTACACTGACGAACCGTTCGTCCTAGCCAATGATGTGGCACAGGTTATCTATGTGAAGGACATGTCTACCAGACCGAGAAAAAGAAAAGATAAGGAAGCGAATACATCATACGATGAGCCAAAGCGCCACATAGTTCTTTCAGGAAAAAGGGACATCGTGGGAGTGGAGGGCAAGACAGACATATCTGAAGATTATGAAAAGTTTCATGAAATTCCTCCCTTCAAAGTCAAGGCTGACCCCAGCATCCTGATAAGCGATGAAGATTATCCATGGTTACGGCGCAATAAGCAAATGACACAAGCGAAGAAAAAGTGAAGACTTTCTCCCACAACTATTATGATGATACCATGCCAACTTTGTAACACACGAGTATGATACCATTGTCCGTTTTGTACATGCACATGCTATGTGGGTGAATTTATGATACCATGCCAACTTTCAACTTTTTCATAGTTCATTTGAAATGCTTTAATGTCTTATGGTTCGGCCCTCGTAATAATTAAAAATAGCAACAATAAGTATTTTGTTGTAAGTAGAAACAAAATAAAATAAATAAAGCAAGAAAGAAAACAAAAAACAAAAAAGTGTTTTCAAATTTGAAAACTAATGGCACTAACAGAAAGTTTATAATTTTTCTAAAACTAAAAGCAAAAAGAATTAAAAAAATACAGCAAAAAACAAAAGAAAATAAATAATGCAGAAAACAAAACAAAAAACTAGAAAATAATTAAAAATAGCAACAATAAGTATTTTGTTGTAAGTAGAAACAAAATAAAATAAATAAAGCAAGCAAGAAATTTTTTTTGCCTCCTACTGGGCCCCCATGGCCTGAATACGACTAGAAACCCTACCATGGGCCAGGATTCAGGCCCGCAGTAGGCCCAGCAGGCCCATCAGGCAAAGCAGTAGCAAATAGGCCCGCAAGCCTACGGTGGAGAGGAGCTCGAGAGGGGTGCGGCAGTGGGGCTTATAAACCACTGCGCACCCCTCTCAACTAGCGAGGTGGGACTAAACTTTGGCCCCGACGCTGGCAGCACAGGGTCCTTTGGTACCGGTTCGTGGCACCAACCGGTACCAATGCCCACCCTTTAGTCCTGGTTGGTGCCTCCAACCGGGACCAAAGGTCGCCGCTTCCCGCCCGTTGGGCTGCTGAAAAGAGGCCTTTGGTCCCGGTTGGTGGTACCAACCGGGACTAAAGGGGGCATTAGTCCCGGTTGGAGTCACGAACCGGGACCAATGCCCTTGCTATATATACAGCACTTAGGAAAATTTGACGAACACATCGCCAGTTGCCCCCGGCCCGCCCGACGACGCCGAGCTCATCGACGCCGCCAGGCTGCCCAGATCGACGCCGTCCGCGCCCCCGTCGCCCCTGCCCCGTCGCCGCCAGGCGCTGCCCCGACGCCGCCCGCCGGCCGCCCCCGCCGACGCCGTCATCGTCGCCCGCGCCCGTCGTCGCCGTCACCGTCGCCGTCGTCGCCGGCCACGCCCCTGCCCCGGCCCGCCGTGGTCGTCGCCGACGCCCTCGCCGCCGCCGCCGTCGCCCTCGCCGGCCGCCCCCGTTGTGAGCCGCCGCCGTCGAGGCTCTGTGTTCAGTGCTTTTTTTCATACATACATGTGTATTTTTTTGTTCATTGCATTTTTTTCATATATATAATTAATGTATATATGTATGTGGTAGCTATATGATGAATGGATGTGGCTATATGTATGTATGAATATAATGTTCATAGCATTTTTTTGTTTATATATGTTTTTTCATATATGTATTAATTTTTTATTTAGGTTGTTAGTAGATATCGATTTTAGGTTAGTGCATTTTAATTAGGTTAGTGTAGAGGAAAAAGTAAAATAAGGAAAAGGAAGAAAAGAGGAAGAAGGAAGAAGGAAGAAGAAGAAGAAAAAGAATGAGAGGAAAAAGGAAAATAAGAAGAGGAAGAAAAGAGAAGAAGAGGAGAGGAAAAGAAGAGGAGAAATAAATAAGAAGAAGAAAAAAGAAGAAAAAGAAGAGGAGAAGAAGAAAAAATAGAAAAAAATTCTATTTTTTCTTCTTGTCCTCTATTCCTTTCTTCTTCTTCTTCCTTCTCTTCCTTCTTCCTCTTTTCTTCCTTTTCCTTAATTATTTTCCTTTCTCGAGGGAGAAGAAGAAAAAGAAGAGGAGAAGAAGAAAGAAAGGAATAGAGGAGAAATAAATAAGAAGAACAAAAAAAGAAGAAAAAGGAAGAGGAGAAGAAGAAAAGGAATAGAGGAGAAGAAGAAAAAATAGAAAATTCTATTTTTTCTTCTTCTCCTCTATTCCTTTCTTCTTCTCCTCTTTTTTTTCTTCTTTTTTTTCTTCGATCTTCTCCTCTATTCCTTTCTTCTTCTCCTCTTTTTATCTCTTCTTCGTTTTCTTATGTTTTATCGGGTCTGTCGCCGTCAGGCTGCTCGCCTTCGCCCTCGCCGCCCCCTCGAGATAACTTCGACATGAGGGGCGGTCGATATATATAGCCCCTCTCGACTGTGATAACCTATACAACGGCAGCACCCCCCTCGGCCCTCTCGCTCGACCAAAACTCTCGAGGCCACCCAAATTTACCAAGTTAAAAGAGCGTTGTCGTCGAGGCCACCCCAAACCCTTGAAGCGTTGTGTCGAGGCGATCCCAAACCCTAGAGAAGCAGCGTCGAGGCCACTAACATGATTCCTTATTGTGATTAGCTAGCTAGTTCTACGTTTGCCACTAATATATATCCATCTGTACCATGTTTGAATAATAATTGACATGTTGTAAATATTTGCAGAAACTATGGAGCACTACCGAGACGAAGCAACAGAAGCGATGTTGGGGGAGATGATCGCAGAAGGAACTGATGTTGTTGCGTCATTTTTCATCGACGTCGTTGGTGAGGAAGGACTGGGTGAAGAAGAGGGCTATGTTCATGATGGCTCCGGCCCATTAATGCCGGTACAAGAAGAGGGCTATGTTCATGATGGCTCCGGTGATGACCCAATGGAGGTACAAGAAGGAGACCGTGCTGACTGCTCCGGTGACCGAACCGAGTCCGGCCAGGTATATATATATTAGTTAAGCCCGTGCTGACTAGTTAATTGATGCATTCATTGTTTTGGTATATGTACACATATTAATTACTCTCGTCTTTCTTCCTTTTAATTTCTAGCCCTCCGGATCGAGCACAACTTCGGTAAGGAGACGAGGCCCGAAGAAAAAGTTGAGCTCGGATGAAAGGTTTGAGATCATAGAAATCGCGCCCGACGGCGAACCGATTGAACCCATCCGGACAAAGAACGCATTTTCTGCTCAGTGCGGGGTTCTTGTTAGGGACAAGATCCCGATCAGCATCCAGCAATGGTATAAGCCTAAGGACGACCCTGAGGTGTCTTATGTCAATGATATGCAGAAAGAAGATCTTTGGACTCAGCTGAAGGCAAATTTCACCCTACCGCCAGAGGAGGATCCGGAGAAGCCAGTTAAAGAGCAATTAATCAAGTCTTGTGCTCTTAAGAAGATGGCAACCCTATTCAGGAGGTGGAGGAAAGAGTTGAACCATTTTGTCGAAAAAAAAGACACCAGAATTCATCGGCAAATATGAGAAGATCAAAGATCACTGGCCCGCATTTGTGGCCCACAAGACATCGGAAAAGAGTAAGAAGATGTCGGCGACGAACAAGCAAAATGCTGCGAAGAAGAAGCTTCACCATCGCACGGGGTCAGGTGGCTACCTCAAAGCCCGGCCTAAGTGGTCCAAGGCTGAGAATGATCTGCTTGAAAAAGGGATCGAACCAGAGACAATGAGATGGCCAGACCGTTGCCGGACTTGGTTCTTCGGGGCTGGCGGAACCTTGGACCCTGTATCAGGGATGTGCCGTTGGACGGACGAGCAACTGGAAATACCAGTCAAGAACCTTCGAAGTATATCAATGCAGCGCAGAAAGGGACGTTCGTACCAGACAGGGAGAAGGACGAGCTCACAATGGCCCTCGGGAATCCTGAGCACCCTGGACGGACACGAGGCACGCCAGGCTCCATTCCGTGGAAGGTTGGTTTTCCAGATGCAGGGGGTTACAAAACCCACGAGAGGAGGAAGAAACTGGAGCAGGGCCAACTGCAGGCGCTGCACGAAAGGGTAATGGGGCTAGAGGAACGAGAAGAGGAACGAGAAGCAGCAGATCGCAGCAAACGACCTGCCGAAGCTTCCCCCGAAGCTACCCCGCCATCTCAGCGGAGAAGCAGCGTGGCTTCCACCGAGCTGCTTCAGCCGGAGCATGTTTTGACGGCTCCTGCCAGCTATCCCGTGGATGCTATCATGGAGTCTCAACATTGCCACATTATGGCGTGATGGATGAATTTGAAGGTCAAGGCGACTGTTGGCTCTGTTTATCCTACTGGATCCGGAGCAACTTATCACTGCCGGCCGATTTCAGAAGGATATGCTAAGGTGATGGTGGATGAAATAACGGAGGGATTTGAGGACCTCGTGCTTGACCACCCTACCGGTGAAAGGGAGACTAGGTTGGGTTCTGCTCTGAAGACTCCATGCCTATGGCGGAAGGAGCTCATCAACCTTCCGAACTGGACGCCTCCGCCTCCTCCTCCTCCTCCTCCGGCGAGTCAGGGCACTCCGCCTCCTCCTCCTCCTCCTCCTCCGGCGAGTCAGGGCACTCCGCCTCCTCCACCGCCTCCTCCTCCAGCGAGTGACAATCAGGGCACGCGTGGCGGCACTCCGCCTCCTTCTCCGGCGTGTGACGGCACTCCGCCTCCTTCTCCGCCTGTGCCGGCGCTCCCGAGCAGCCAGCAGCCTCCTCCTTCTCCGCCTCGCCAGCAAGGGCGGAAGAGACCCGCCGCCGCCCCGGCTGCTCCGGCGCGTCGTACTCCTTCTCCTCCGCCTTGTAAGCAAGCGCGAAAGAAGACAGACGCCGCAGCCGCTCCATCTGCTCCGGCGTCTAGCAGCACAACCAGAGGCGGGAGGCAATACAGATACAGTCCACCTCTCAAGCCTCTAGAGAAGTTACCGTACAAGAGGACCGAGGAGGAAAATGATAGGATTGTGCGGACCCACGTGAAGGAGTTCTTTGAAGGGTGAAAGCAAAGAGACATCCACCTCCGGAGGAGAAGGTAGATCCGGTGAAAGCAAAGTGCACTATCGATGCCCTGAGGAAACCACCAAAGTCTCCGCCGAGAACCAACTGTGAGCGCATTACTGAACAGACATATCTCCAAGCCCAGCGGTCGGGAACTACTGTCAGTGCTAAAAGGTTAAAAGAACGAGCAAAGGGGAAAAAAATTGCCCAGCTCGGCGAACAAGCACAGCAATCGTGCCCCCCGCTCAATGTGTCTAATGCTCCGGGGACGGTGGCCGGTTATGGCAATCTTGCAGATTACCTGCCTGGCGATCAACTTCCTGATTTCTTGGAGGTGGACGAACACAGATACGAGTACGGGAAGCCTCTCGTCAAAGATGAAAAATCTCTGACAACAATGATGCGAAGATTCCATAATTGGTACATGGAAACCTGCAGAGAGTCTGGGGGTACGAATGCTTTGTATCTGAATATTAAAGAGGAGCACGACCTCGTTGCAAATGATCTGTTGACTGTTCCATTTGATGAGTTCTTCGCGTTCTTCAATCAAAAGGCCCTCGATAAACTAATGGTCTTTTGCTACTGTCTGTAAGTACTATTTCTGTCATTAAGTCTCTATATATAGCTCGGCTCTTTCATTTCATGTATTTATAATTAATTATCCTCAATATATTATGCAGATTGAAGATCGTCGAGTGCAAAAAACAAGAAATTTATGATATTGGGTTCATTAACACAAATATCATAGATGAATTTCTGGTTAAAAAGGACGTCAAAGAGGCCGAGGACAACTTGCTACGATCGTTGATCAAAAATCAAAACAAAGATACCATACTCTTTCCTTACAACGGCAAGTGAGTGTTACTGTCGTGTGCATATTCGGTTTCCCTTATTACTCGAGCGAGGTTATAGTAATGTAATTGATGAGTTATGCATGCGTGCGCAGGTACCACTATATTCTTCTGGAGATTAAGCTTGAGCGTGGACTAGTAACCGTCTTAGACTCGAGACGGAAAGATCCCAAAACCTATGCGGACATGACTGAAATGCTCAGCAAGTAAGTTCAATCGATCATTATCGCACCATATCGGCAACTTTTTGTTCATTTCCTGATATCTCAAGTAATAATAATTATTTTCTTTGTCTTGCAGGGTTTGGAAACAGTTCACCGCAGAAGCTCCGGGACTGCCGAAGGAGCTGCGATATACATACCCGAAAGTAAGTACTACTGGCTAGCTAGTTGCGCGCATCTCCCGTTGATTCTATAGCTATACTTTCATCAATGCCATTTATAATGCTTCATTATCAGTTTGATTGACCTCTATTTCTCGTAAAGTGCTTGTGGCAGGAAGAAGGGAATGATTTCTGTGGATACTACGTGTGCGAGTTCATCCACACCGCGACTTTGAAAAACAAGCGGGGCTACTCTCAAAGACAATATGAAGTGCGTAAGCAATAATATTCACAATTTCATTTTATTACACCATCATTTCTGTTGAGTTTCATTCATATATATGTATTAATTAACCCCCTTCTTCAAATTAGACGTGGCAGATGAGGAATGAACTCGTAGAACCAGATTGCATGAAAGCAATTCAAGAGGAATTGGTGGGATTCTTTCTTGACCACGTCATCAATAAAGCCGGAGAATACCATGTGCAAATTGATTTCAATTGTTAGGGGTTTGTAATTAAGAGATCTTATACATATTGTACATGTATGTGGCCAGTAGCGTCGGATACATGATATACGAAAACTTGTTGTTCGGCCAATCTCTCGGAGAAGGAGAGGTCGGTCGATCACTTCTCTCGGTATGCATGACGAACTTCTGTACTCAATGGTTCTCTCGATCACATATGTATATATAGTACGTAGCGTCGACCAAGCACGGACATAAGAGAGGACACTTCTCTCTATTAATTAGCTAGCTAACACAATATATGAAACACCTAAATTAACCCCCCAACCCCCCCCCCCCTTCTTTCAAAAAAAAACAAAAACCCCAGCCACTGAAATGCTGATGCGTGGATGCCTTTTGGTCCCGGTTGGAGCCACCAACCGGGACCAAAGCCCCCCTGCCTGGGATCGGCGCACAGGGCCACGTGGAGGCACATTGGTCCCGGTTCGTGTTTGAACCGGGACTAATGGGTGGAGGTATTAGTAACGACCCATTAGTCCCGGTTCATGAACCGGGACTAAAGGCCCTTACGAACCGGGACAAATGCCCTGTTTTCTACTAGTGGTGATGTCCGTTCAGCACTAGGATCATCGGTGATTTGGATCACGAAGAGTACGACTCCCTCAACCCCGTTCTCTTGAACGCTTCCGCTCGCGATCTACAAGGGTATGTAGATGCACTCCTCTCTCTCGGTACTAGATAAACTCATAGATTGATCTTGGTGAAAGCGTAGAATTTTTTTTATTTTCTGCAACGTTCCCCAACAAGAGGGTCATTCTCAATACCAGCGAAGCACGTCACGATGGATCTATCTAATGTTCTTCACTTTGTACCGCCTATATAATGTATTTATGACTATCATTGTAGATAATCATTCATAAGCTTCTTAGAACACTTTCTATTATTACCAGGCAACTATCTGCCAGCAGTAGCTACTCATTTCATACGCTACAATAGGTATCTACATACTAATGATCACTCACTCTATCAGTACTTGGTTTGCTCTCGGCCTTTGCGACATCGTTGCAACGGGTCATCTAGCATGAACAAAGGGTAAGCATATGCTTTCACCTTCAAATGCACTTCCAAGGGAGTGCGCTTGATCATCTACCCAATATAAGCAAGTTGCAAGATCCTCTTGTTATATAACTTAGTATTAGTATAGATGCCTATCAAGACTTCTATGTTTATCGTCCTTTTGGATCTTATATGTAAACCCCTAAGACCATCCTGTGCATTTAGCTATCGGTTATTTGCTACTTAAACTACTGTGTGGTGTGCTTTTGAAAGAACCATGATAAAAGAAATATATGCTTTCGCCTTCAAGTGCACATCCAAAGGCCTCTGCATAATTGTCTATCGAATCTAAACAGATCACAAGAGTCCTTTCCTACATGACTTAGTGCATCATTTCCAATCTTATGTACTTACTGCATATAGTATATGAGCTATTCTTTTCAAACAACAATATGTTAATGCACGCTCTCACAATAATTAGCTCACACTTGGCCTTTGCGCCATTGGCGCAACGGGTCATCTAGTTGGTAGAGTAGTTGGCCACGTCCTGGACGTGGGCGTAGGAAGTGAACCAGGGTGTTTTGCCTTGGCGTGTTAGCTGATGTATTTATACTCTGTATATGGAATGAGAAAAGAGGACGCCGTGAGGACAGGAGAAAATATGTAGCCTCTAGTTTTCACCGAGGGGCGCCTCTAGGCAAAGCAGCAGCTGGCCTTCTCCCTTGGTGTATGTGCGTGCGTGCGTGTGTGTGTGTATGTGTTTTCTTCATGATGTGTGTTCTTGAAAGAAACCATAGAAGAGAGAAGTGAGAGCTGTGCATCAAAGAGGGAGGACTCTCTTTTGCTAAAAATAATAAGAAAAAAATAGCTAGGGAAAGAGCGGTTATGAAAAATGGAAACCATCACACATCGTTTGTATTTATTTTTTCTTTCTGAGGTAAGATTATCTGTGTTGTAGCATGATAACATTTGCCGGCATGCCATGGAATCCCAAGAGCGAGCATGCTCAGGATATGCCTACTCCAGACTGCCTGAAAATTCAAAGACCGCAGAACTATCCATCTGCATTTCATAATCATGTTTCCATTACCTGAAATACGAACAGGAAAGCGCACAGAAGAGAAGCGCGCAACCCATGACCGGTTATCATTTAGTGGTTGACATACCAGTTCGAACAAGAAATCAAACTGTATACTGCAGCTAATGTGAACCGAAGGCGATAAAAACAGAGAGAATTGATGGCATGATGTTACCAATGAACACTACACCACCGCGCACACACACACTGGTAATAATCTGACACAACAGGAAGATTTCGTGATCGTCGAGCAACGAGCACTCACGCCTACACCGCGGCCTAAACGATTGTGCCTGTGAAGTATCGCGGCAGGCGAGCACGCTGAATGACTGAAACATATCGTCTCCTCAGTGGAAGCTTGATGGTGCGGCCATCTTGGTGTCTTTCTCCTTGCCACCGTCGTCGATGTTGCACACTGAGTATAGTAACAGTACCCGGAGAGCGTAAGGACTGGGACTTTTTTTCCTTTTGTTAGGTCAAAGCGGAGGTGATTTTAATGGTGGCAACGATGGGTAAGTTGTTCTAACTTTGAGTATAACAACAGTACATCTAGGATATAGGTTGTGATTTTTTGTCTTATTAGGCTAGATGTTTCTAAATTTTGTGGGAATTTCTAGCCTGTTTTCTTATTTTTGACCCATATTGTGCTTTTAGTATGTAATAGATACACTAATTGTGTCATTGCATCACATCAAATCATGCATAAATAGAATAATAAACTGGGTGCAGCGTGTAGCTAAACATAAAGATATATATGCCACTTATTATTATAGTCTCTTACATAGCAGGGCCGACAAGTCAAATGTTTGGATAATGAAGTAGAAGTAATTAAATACTCAAGTTACAAATAACGTGACCTTATGATGCCCTAGAAACCACAGACAACTACCAAACATGTATTACCACACATATGCAAAGGTACGTCCATGCAAATACATGTTGATGGACATATGGCATGCATATCTCAGTTGCTTTCCAGATGACGTCTCTTATAGTTTACCAGCACTTTCCCTTTAGGCTCTAACATGAACTTGCTCCAATCTGTCTTGGGAAAAGGAGAAGTGAGTTTGAGTTCAAAATTTCTCAGCAAATGGCTCCATATAATTTTAATTTGCAAGAAAGCATAGGCCTCCCCGGGACAAACATGGCTTCCACCGCCAAATATTGCGTATGAGAATTTACCACCAACTTTATCCTCCTCTCTTCCAGGACGAAAACGGTATGGGTCATACACTTCAGGGTCCTTGTAAATGTGTGATAACTTACTGGTTAGCATTACAAGATTTACTAAGGTGTCACCTTTCGGGATGCCATATTCAGTTCCTTCTTTTGTCCTCACAGTGATATTCTTTTGTGTTTGGCGAATCAAACCTAGTGTCGCTGGATGCATGCGTCCTGCCTCTTTGATAGAACTATGCAATGTCTCCATCTTTGACAAGACATTATAGTCTATCTTGTCCTTATATTTTCTCATTATTTCCCTTTGCTCTTCCACAACAACATCTAAAAACTTTGTATGGGTCAATAGGCAAGCTCCTGTCCAGGTGGATACAATTGAGCTTGTGTGTTTTCCAGCAAATATCAATGCGATGATCATCCCGGCGACCGCCGCTTCTGTTGTACGATGACCGTCTTTATACCTAGAGTCCATCAATTTCTGGAGGACATCTTGCTCGACACGGCCGCATGTCTTTCTTGACCTCATAATATCATAAACAATCTCTGTAAGTCTGATTCGTGCTTTGTCTCGTCGGTGGTTTGCCGGAACAGGGAAATATGGGAGCATGAAACTCACCAAGTTCACCCCCCCTTCGATTCCACTAAACAATGTGTAAATCTCACCAAATAGCTTTTCTCTAACCTCATTTCCAAGTAAGCATTGACTTGCGATCAACATGAGTATCTGGTTGAGCTCATCTTTCAGATCGACTACCCCCTCTTCTCCCCATTTCGCAAAGTAGTCCTGTGGAAAATATATACCATACATTATGACAACGCCGGCTAGTTGAATTAACATATATAGCAAATTAGCATGCACCACGAGTTTGTCTACACATATAATATCGTGAAATACCATAACGTTCTAGGGAAGGCTTGAATAATGAGCGTATTGTGCAATCGTGTTCATGCTAATGAACTACATGTAACACTACTACGAAGGAAACCAATTTTTGTCAAATTAATATTATTCTTTCAAGTACAATAATTTCATATGGGAACATGTCTGTATCCATGTTTCAAAGTTTCAACAATGTTTCCAAAATTTTGGTAATTTCATGGGTACCAAAATACTTGTTGCCACATAAATTTATACTATATTCAAACCTAATTCAAATTTTTAGTAAATTAAAGTAACTTTAGATGAAATAATTATGAAGTAAAATCTGGATTTTATAAAAATATGTGGTACCAAAATTCTAAACCCTGCCCCTACCAAATATCAGGGGAAATAAGTAAATACATCTAAGGAAGGAACAATGTATCTAATTATTAATACTGTATCACCTTTGTTTTGATAGTTGTTTTGTTACAAGAAATGATTTTTCTGATAATTTTTATTGTTTTATTTTCATATCATTTTGCGATAGCATCCAAATTTCTGTGTAAAGTACACCGACATATAAGGACAAAGTGGAAAAAAAAGTACTGTATCTGTTTGTTTATTTATGTATTGTACCCTTCTATAAACCAAATTTGATGAACATGGAGACTAAACTAGTTTTATCTATAGCACTTTTTCGACAAATAGTAAATTTTATTTACTCAATATGAAGTATCAACTGGATTTATCTATGGAACGTATGTAGTGCTCTAAATTGTGTAGATTTCATGATAGTTGTAGACCTATAAGAAATATAAACACTTTTTCCAGAATACATTGATTGTTTACTAGAAAAAAAGCGATCAAAGTTCATTGTTTTTTTACTAACAAACAGTTTTTTAAACTTGCAAAAAGTATTAGAATTTTTGGATTGGACTGTAGACGAATTTGTCATAAAAAGTCACACCACATACCTATTCTTACAAGTTCTGCTTACATATTCACAATAACATATGGGCTCAAAGTTGCTCTCTTGAGACTTAGCAAAGTGAGAAGCATCATCTATTTAGAAATGGATAGAATCACATGAAGTAGCAAATTAGGTTCCTTAATTATTATTTTTTTAGCATACAAACTGACTTTGTTGGTTATATTAAACAAACTACAGGACATTGGACAGAACAGACTGCAACAAAAACGAAATCAGAGTCAAAGTTGCTCCCATTCAAAATTTCAAAGCAAAACAAGTCATCTATTTAGAAATGGCTATAACTACTAAGGTTGGTTATTTGATAGTACTGCATGGATTAATTTCAACTTATGTTCAGAAATCCAATAATGTGAGGAGGCACGATGTCTAATATATCCTTACCTCCACTTCACGAAGCATGGGGTCAACATGGCTCCTCAGCTGCGATGGCCTTAGAGCGTCAATGAAGAAGTGAATCTCCTGGATTCGGGTGCTGTAATCTACGGCAAATCCGTTCTCCAGGCCAAACATGGGCACAGTGAACTCAAACGTATTACCTTGGGAAACCTCGGACTCCGAACCTTGAAAGAAAAGACCAGAGACCTCTGGCCCAACCAAGAAGCTTATTCTTTTCCAAAGAAAACTTATTGTGAACACACTACCAAACTTGTTATATAGATAGGTCATTGTAACTTCGGGGCCCTTTGTACACAAGGTAGGTAAGAGTTTTAGGAGAGCAATTATATTGAGCATAGGTGGAGGTGATCGTGTACACCCTGGATCGGAGGTAACTCTTGCATTTGCAACCTTAATGATTATTGCAGTGATGAGAAAAATAGCTAGGAACAACCACATGGCGTCAATTGTCAAGTCCATGTTGCTATCGTCCATAGTTTCTGTCGGTACTGCAAGAACATGAAAATCATGAGTACAAAGCTAAATGTTTTGTTACTACTCGATAAACTTCATGGGTGTGTCTTTAATCAAAAAAATATGTTTTGAAGGAAAAGTATAAGAGCAACTCTAGCAGAGCTGCGATATATGTGGTCACCAAAATGCATACGGAGGCTAGCTAGGCGACGCGCAAACTCAGGATCGCCATGTCTCCGCCTGCAAAATTTGGGACTGATACGTCCCCGACATATCTATAATTTTTTATTGTTCCATGCTATTAAAGTATCAATCTTGGGTGTTTTATATACATTTACAAGCAACTTTGTATTATTTTTTGGGACTAACCTATTAACTTAGTGCCCAGTGCCAGTTGTTGTTTTTTGCTTGTTTTTGGTTTCGCAGAATATCAGTACCAAACGAAGTCCAAATGCCACAAAACATTTTGGAGATTTTTTGGACATAAGGGACACTAGAAGCTTCGGGAGAAGAACAAACGAGGGAGCATGGGCCCACGACCAACCAGGGCGCGCCCTGATGGGTTGTGGGGCCCACAGAGTTCCCTTTGACCTAACTCCGCCTCTATAAATACCCATAAATCAAGAAACCAACAGGGGAGTCCAAGAAATACTTTTTCCGCTGTCGCAAGCTTCTGCTCTCGAGAGATCCCATCTGGGAACCTTTTTTGGCACTCTGCCGGAGGGGGGGATCGATCACAAAGGGGTTCTTCATCAACCTTGCTGCCCCTCCGGTGATGTGTGAGTAGTTTACCACAGAGCTATGGGTCCATAGTTAGTAGCTAGATGGCTTCTTCTCTCTCGATGTTTCTCAATACAATGCTCTCCTTGTTGTTTTTGGAGATCTATTTGATGTAATGACTTTTTGTGGTGTGTTTGTTGAGATTCGATGAATTGTGAGTTTATGATCAGATCCATCCATGAATATTATTTGAGTTTTCTCTGAACTCTTTTATGCATGATTAATATAGCTTCGTGTTTCTTCTCCGATTTATTGGCTTGGTTTGGCCAACTAGATTGATTTATCTTGCCATGGGAAGATGTGCTTTGTAATGGGTTCGATATTGCGGTGCTCAATACCAGCGACATAAAGGGACATGACACGTATGTATCGTTGCTATTAAGGGTAAAAAGATGGGGTTTATTCATACATGAGTGTATTTTGTCTACATCATGTCATCTTGCTTAATCCATTACTCCGTTTTTTCATGAACTTAATACACTAGATGCATGCTGGATAGTGGTCGATGTATGGAGTAATAGTAGTAGATACAAAATCGTTTCAGTCTACTAATCTTGGACGTGATGCATATGTATGATCACTATCTTGGATATCGTCATAATTATTTGTTTTTCTATCAATTGCTCAACGGTAATTTGTCTACCCACCATATGCTATTTTCTTGAGAGAAGTCTTTAGTGAAACTATGGCCCCCGGGTCTATCTTTTATCATATAAAAATCCTAAAAATACCTTGCTGCAAATTTTTTTTTATTTTGTATTTTTGTCAGATATATCTATCAAAAACTATACAATTTAATCTTGCTCGTAACTGTTGAGGGATTGACAACCCCTCTACATGTTGGGTTGCAAGTATTTGTTGTTTGTGTGCAGGTGTTGTTTACATAGTGTTGCTTGGTTCTCCTACTGGATTGATAACCTTGATTTCATAACTGAGGAAAATACTTATCTCTACTGTACTGCATCATCCCCTCTTCGGGAAAATCCCAACGCAGCTCACAAATAGCACGGGCCCACTCATCAATGGGACATCCTTTCCCCCCAATCCCCCTTCCAGCTCCATGTGAGGAGGGGGCGATATGAAGTTTCCTACGCGCTAAACAGTTTTGTTGGATGTAGTGCACTCCAAAAGTTGGCCTCAGGACAACAAATACGAAGGCTGGGAGACTAGATATGGAGGACACTCCATAATGCATGGCAATAGCAACCCATATGGCGACTCTGCTAACCTCCATACTGGCCACTATTATGGAGCTCCAGAGCGTATGGTAACTCTGCTCGAGTTTCTCTAAGGTTGACCATAAGTAGGAAACCAATTTGTTTCTCCCAGGACATGAATACAAGTGACCAAGGCGAACTATCTAATTAATATTTGACTGCCAATATGGCAATACTTCAGACAATCGCTAGTTTCTCAAGTGTCATATCTACTATGCATATTGTATTGATAGTAATTTTATGCATATGGCATATTAATTTCCATAAAAGACGAACCTCGGTAAAATGAAATGTGCTTAGACCAAAATATACCCACAAGTAAAAAATGATAATGCACTAAATTTAACATATTGCCTCAATTTTATAGCTTACTAAGTTCTCCTATGTTCTTTACTTTATCCACTGCACGGTTGAGTTACTTACTTTTAATCACTCTCCATTAATTCCATCACCATTACGCCTTCATTTGGAATCAACTAATAACTTACGGGCACATTACCATGAACTTCTACAAAGGGCAAATGACCATTTCTTCGTCTCTTCGTGGATTGATACCCTTACTTCAGAAAGCAGTAACAACTAAAATATGCACTTACAAGCCATTAGTTGTCTTCCTAGGGATGTGTTGTTGGCCATCCCCATGGTGTACAATGGTCGTAGCTAGCCCAAGAGGTGTGGCACCCAACCCGGTGACAAACGATGTTGGTGTTCGGCCCTAGGGAAACGTCGGCTGAGCCCATGGCGTGCAGCCGTGGCAGCTAAGTTGTGGGAGCAATTAATGAAGGAGTACTTTTTGGGGAGCCCCCGCAAGGGTCATTTGGGGTGGGATGAGAGTGTGCCACTTGACGCACTTTCAGCCGCCGCACATGTCGCGCTCTGGGTGCTCCCTCCAAGTTTTTTTTCACATGAGTTTTCGGCTTTTTAGATGGTTTTTCCCCACTTTTTTGGCTTTTCGGTCTTCCCCGGTCTTTCTTAGGTTTTGGACAAAAGAAATTGTATGTGTGAAAAAACATGTTTTTTTGCCTCCGTGAGAGGAACAGTCGTGCCTCTTGGAAACGAAAAAAATGTGCTTTCTTTTTTCCCTTAGCGAGGGCACGGATTTGCTTCCGCGAGAGGCACAGTCGTGCCTCTCAAAAACGAAATAAAAACATGTTTTTTTTTCGCGAGAGGCATGGATTTGCTTCCACGAGAGGCACAGCCGTGCCTCTCAGAAACGAAAAAAAATGTGTTTTCTTTTTCTCTTATCCTTGCGCGGGAGGCACGGATTTGCTTCTGTGAGAGGCACGACTTTGCCTCTCATGTTGCGACAAGTGACACACATGCAGTGTGCCATTGGTCGTAACTTGGGGAGGTGGGAGTGACCTTCATAAAAAGTGATCCTTAATTAATGATTTCACTAAGTTGTGAATGACGTGACACAAAGCATGGACTCCGCTCATGTCGAGATTAGTATTAGGGACCCTTTGTATTATTAACCGGTTACTATATGTATATGCAGTGAGATAATCAATCTATGCTCACATTTCATTCTAGCACTGGGGACTCCAGCTCTATCTATACCTATAAGCAATGGACCCTAGAAGCAAATGGAGTAAGTCCGATGGAACACTCAGATTGAAAAATATAAGTATACTGGTAGGCATCTATGATAAAAAGCTTGGAAACTAGTTCAAATCAAACTCAAAAGCAACTAGGCGATCCAACTTCCATTGAAGCAGCTTCCCTGGAACTAGCTGCCATCGTATCAGTTGATGCCATTTCTTCTCTTGGAGGCAGGGCAATAGATTAAGATTAGGCGGTAAGCGAAGGGACTGTAGGGCTTAGGTTGTGGGTGAGCGCAACTTCAATAGGTCGAGGGGAGGAAGAAAAGAAAAAATAGCTATTTCACCTGGTGTCGTAATAACCACTATTTTCAGGTTTGAAGGCATAAGTGCAGCAGAGATCTTTTTTCATTTAAGAAGAAGCCATCGTAAAGAAGAGGAAACAAGGCATTTAAAGGACACTGACTCCCATTATTTTCTCCAGGTCTGCTTTGCCTAAATCGGCGGAGACTTAGCTTATTATGTTTCGGGAGTTTACCTAGCTTAGAGAATAAGAAAGTCTATCTCTAAAGGGGGCGGTACAATTATTCTGGGTTAGAGCATCTCCAGCCCCAGAAAGGCCTCCCCAAGCGATTTATTCGCGTCGGCGCTGAAAACACGGCCCAGTCGCGTCTCCAGGAACCCGATTTTTACCGGCTTGGGCCGAAATCAGTGCCGGCTGACCCAACCCGAACCCGACGCGCCGGGCGAATCGTTTTTGGCGCGGAAGGACCACGGGCCCGCCGAGTCAGCGAGACGGGTGCTTCGTCGCCCTCATCGCCTCGGTTCCTACGGGAATCAATGCCAAGGTTGCCGCGCTGCCGCCGCTGGTCAGCCTTGCCATTGATTCCTCACGGGCGGCGCGTCACTGGGCGGCGCGCCGACGCCTCCCCTCCTGCGCACGCGTACACACGGGCGCGTCTATATAAGCCGGTGGCCTCCCTCACCCCCGGCCACACCAAGCCCTAGCCGCTGAGCTTTCCCTCTCCCATGTGTCGCTGTCGAGCCCTCCCTCTTCCTCCCCTGTGCGCCGCCTCCGATCCCTCCCCCACCGACAGCCCGATGGCCGAGCGTTTCCCCGGCGACGAGGCGGCGGCCAATGGCTTCGGCTGCCGCTCGCTTCGCGAACAGGAGCTGTAGCTCCTTTTCGAGGCCAACATCTCGACGCCGCCGGACATGCGCGCCGGGCCGACGGGGTGGCGGCTCAGCAACGGGAGAGTTCCCATTCCCCGTTGCCCGACGCCGTGGCTCGCCCCTCCTACTTCGCCGTCGAGGTGGAGATCGTGCATGCCTCCCTCACCGACGAACAGCGCGCCCTCCCCCAGTACGCCGCCGACAACCACGCGGCGTGGGTGGCGTACTTCGAGCGCCGTCAACAGCAGAGGCTGGTGTCCACCAACGGGGTGTCGGTGGTGGGCAGCACGAAGAACAGCGAGGGGCGCCACCTGTGGTGGGGCGTCCCCAGCCGCACGCTCGAGGGCGTGCTAATGCACCTTGAGGGCGGCAACAATCCGCCGCTGGCGTACCCTCCCCCGGCGAGGGCGGCCGCCCCGGCCCACCGCCGACACGTCAGGCAATGGATGCCCAGGAGGTTCGGCTCCTCGTCTTCTTCCTCCTCGCACTCTTCTTCCCACTCCTCTGGCTCTCCGGCGCTGCTCGGCATCAAGGCCGAGTCCGCGGTGGAGACGCCCCTCGGCCGGCGCACCCACATCGCCGGCATCGTCATCAACGAGGGCGGCCAGCGCGCCTCCTCATCGGCTCCTCCGCGCTTCGTCAAGCCAAAGACGGAGCCGGGGCTCGCGCCGATGAAGACGGAGCCGGGTCTCCCCGCCGTGAAGACGGAGCACGGCGACGCGGAGGTCAACGATGACGCGGCCCTGGAATGGGCGCGCAAGGACTCCCTCAAGATGGCGATGGAGTGCCAGTGCGCCGCCCTGCGGCGGTTCGAGCAGCGCCGGGGCCGCGACGAAGGAGGAGTCGTCGTTATCGAGGACAGCGACGACGACGACACGCCGTCGCCACCAGTCCGCGTTGGCGACGCCGGTCAGGGGTCCACCAGGGACGGCCCCGTCAAGGAGGAGAAGGCCGCCGACGACGACGGCGGCGTGGATGGCGGCGACGACGACGACTACTCGGCGTTCAGCGATTTCTTTTTTAGTTATATTTGCTATGTGCCGCCGAACATGTCAATATATGCCAAAGCTTGCCGAAGTTTAGTCGTGTTTAACCAAATTTCGCCGAACTTTTAAAAAAAAATTATGCGCATATGGGGACGGCCCTGGGACCGACGACTGGGGACCAACTCGCCCCCAGGCCCTTTTTTGCGTCGGCTCGCCCCCAGGCGGCGATTTTAGGCGCCCCTGGAGGCCAACGGCTGGAGATGCTCTTAGAGGAGGTTGAAGAGAGAATAGCTAAAATAGCATGTTGGGTAGGCAAGTGCGGGTGGCTATGGTCAAAGTGAATATGTCTTGTTTCGGTTAGCGATTTCGAGTAATTTCAGGGCACGTTATATACTAATAAAAGTTACAAAACAAATTGCACAACATACACAGGGTGGTGGTGGGTGGGCGAGGAATCACCCAGGGTGTGGGAAGGGTGAGCGGTAGATGTGAGCCTAGCGAGAATACAACAAGTAAGAGGAAAATGCTTGAAAATATGAATAATAAATTTGCGTGCACACGGTCACCCGCAGTGGAGCAAAACCAATGTGAACAGAAAAACTGATTTCTGCTAATCTAAGCAATAATTTAGTGTCGACTTGGCAAGATGCAGTTATACTACAAATGCCACACTAATTTTAAATTGAGATGTCTAATGCAGCTAACTTTTTTGCAAGAAAAGAGTCAATTACACCATGGGTGTCTGAACTTGGCGAGGAAAGTCAGTTTGGTGCTAAAACTTGTGGCGTACATTGAACCGGTGACAGAACTTGGCTTGAACGTTCATCGACGGTGCTAATCGTGTTTGTATACGCGTAGAGTGATGACGAGGCACGCCAACATGGCGTGGGACCCAGTGTCAATGACCGGAAAGCACATGCAAGGGCGTGTGCCTCTGTTTTTTGTGAAACCCACCCTGGAATTTTTTTTACTCACAAAATGACACTCAATTTTTTTTTCTTGAAAAAACGAATGAAACGTCACTATGGCACTTGGGCCCCACCAGTCAGGGCAAAAATTGGGACGCAAAATAATGCTGCGCACAGTATCGAACACACGACATGTTCCCATCTGGCTGGACAGGCTGACCGCCACACCAAGTATCACTTTCGGTCAAAGTACAATTTGTATCCTTAATTTTTTGAGACAAATTTGTATCCTTAATGGACTGAATATAAACGAACGCCCACATAAGGCTTAAGTGTGCAGCAGTCACCACGGCCCATTTGCAGATGTTAGTTTTTCTTCCTTTCCTAGAATTCTGTAAAAATATCTAAATTAATAATAATATTCATACAAATGTTCACCGCAGCCCATCTCGTTTATGGTGGATGTAGGGGGCTGTTGTGCCCAGTTAAACTGATATATGGTGTCGCCAGGTTTTCATCCTGCAGTGGGTAATCTCGATGGCGAGTGCTCACAGTGGGTTTCCCGACGATGCTCCAACCCGCTCTCCCCTCTCCTGTCTCTTTTTCTGGACTGATGTATTTACGTTATGTCACAGTAATGGAAACGGGTTATGCCTGGTTTAAAAAAATGTTTGTAACTATAAAAACTGTTCTTATTTAAAAGAATGTTCATTTTATCCCAAAAATATTCACATATTATTTAAAACAAACATAGAATTGAAACAATATTTATAAATTATAAAAATATTATTTCAAAATATATTCATTTATTTATAGGCTATATTAGTGCGTTCATCGAAAATATTCGTGTATTATCTTTACCAGACATATTATTATTTATAATAACGTTTACATAATTTAAAGAAAAATAAAAAATTTAAAATAATAAATGTGAATATTGTTAGTATTTATGAACTAACAAAATATCATGTGAAAAATGGTCCGCGGCTGCTGCTGCCCATTTAAGCCCCATTTTCGTGCTCACATATTGCTAATTAAGTATGTCTATCCCAGGAGGTATGAAGGCAGACTTGGAGGCGTGGCTAGCACGGACCCCATTTTAAGTTGAGGTCGCAGGTTCGAGTGCCCGCTGTCACTTTTGCCATATTGGTTTCCTCTTTGTACTGTTTTCTGCAGGGTAGGCCCCAACTGTCACAGAGACGTAGCTACATTTTAGGGATTTGTCTAAGAAAAAACAAGTGGCTTTTCCATGATGATAAAAATCCAGGGTGTTTTCCACAAAAATCAAACCACACGCCCTTGTCTCTAACTACCTGTCACTGAAACTGGGTCCCACGCCACATTGGCGTGCCTCGTCAGCACTCTGTGCGTATATAAACGTGATTTGCACCGTAGATGCACATCGAAGCCAAGTTTTGTCACCGGTTCAATGTACGCCGCAAGTTTTAGCATCAAACTGACTTTTCTCGCCAACTTCAGACACCTGTGGTGTAATTGACTCGCAAGAAAATGCCGCTAACTAACTTCAAAGAACTCAGAATCATAGAAACAATACAAGAGTTGACTCATCGAGCATACCTGAACTAGAACTTCAACTCCTCGAAGTGTTATGCTTCCTGAACTCGTTCGGTATGGCCTCCATATATTATATAGGGAGATCGAGATTCCAAAAGAAAAAAATCATTTGCACGCTTGAAATCAGTCTACAGAGTAAGTTAGGCATTCATTTAGTGTCCGTTTAAGAACTGCCAACTGCCAACCACCACAGATTTGTCTTTCAAGGAAAAATATACCAGACTGAAACTTGTCGTACCAGGCTACCAGCCATTCTGTGGCATGCATTCGTCCACGTTTATCAGCGACGCAGAGCTCGGGATTCCGAGCCTGTGCTACGGACTAAAAATACTGTACTGACTTTAGTTCTTTCAAACAGTATTGGAGTATAATTGGTTTGATGCCAAAAATTGGCGTGCCAACATCTGGCAAATGTCAAATTTTGGCTAGTGCTTGACTGGCTACCATATTTACTTGCCAACCTCACAAAATGTTATCATTTGTTGGCAACTTTTGACATTGCCAATTGTTGGCTTACCAAGTATTGGCAATGCCAAATGTTGGCATCAAACCAATTATGCTCTTGATTCATTCAAATAGAACAGTAACTACCGAAACAAAGAGAAAATCGCACCTATAGATGACAGGACTATTATGTACTACACAATTAAAGTTACGTGAAAAGTTTTCTAGTTTTGTGGCAAGTCAACAAAACAAACTGAGATCATTTTCTAGCTCTTATTCTTGTACTTTTCTTGCAAAGTACAAATCAATGTATCTTCTCACAGTTATGTTTCAGAAAATTCGGAAAATTAGAGCATCGCCATGGATCGGGGAAGATGTTATTGCTTGGGGTCCTCGGAAGCTGGGAGTCTTCACAGTAAAATCAGCTTATGATCTTGTCTTGGAAGAATCCTGTAGACCATCCGCCGTTGGTTCTAGTTCGGCTACAGATGGACGACATATGTTTTTTTTAGAACGAAGGTTCGACAGGAGCCCAGCTTTGAATTAACAAAGCCATCAACTGGCGAGGAATTACAACCATCATTACATCTTCCAACACCACACACAAAGAAAAGAAAACAACAACGACTGAAAGATAAAGGGGAGCCTGGTACACGGCTTACATCACAACCCACGCTGCAAGCAACTAAAAATTGGAGAAAGAGAAGCACCGCTTGCATAGTGAGAAGCTGCCTCAAATTGGGTGTGACGGTGGTTAAAGTTTGATATCCTCTTGGAATCGCGCGCGGGAGCGACTAGATTGCCAAGGCCTTTTCCGTAAACTGAACTTATTTCCTATGCTAACCTTGTTGACCCAAGTTAATCAAGCCCATCAAAGTCAAACTAAAGGAGCAAATTGATAAAAAGTAGTACCATTTTGTGCTTTGACACTTCATCACGTTCTCTTTTTCATAGAACATATTGATCATCAAACATCTACATTATTTATAACCCCTAGAAAATATCTACTCCCTCTATTCCTAAACATACGACGTTTTGGTAGTTTAATTTGAACTACCAAGACGTCATATAGCATATATTTAGGAACGGAGGGAGTACATTTAAGTTAGCGCTTTCTTCTGTCTTGCCCCTTGCTGAAAACACACCATATTCCAAGCTGCCTAACACACCAAGCAGAAAAGGCATTTTTCACTTTCCATCAATTATTAGAAACAGCTCCAAAAACGAAAAGAAACAACGAACTCCCCCAGCCCGGCCACATCAGTGAGGTGAACAAAATCACCGCAGTGCTTACCATTCCTCCATGCGGCCGAGCCCAACAGCAGCTGCCCACTACCCATGGCCTTCAGTCCTCAGTCAGCGCCCCTCAGGAACAGAGCAGAATGGCCAGAGTTTCATCTGTTTTAGTCCCACCTCGGCTACTCCAGCGTTTGCATTCCACCTCTTAGAGCATCTCTAGCAAACCCCTTAAATCACAAATTATAAAATTGGGATACGAGTTGGAAAAAGTGCATTTTAAGGGTTTATTTTAGCTGCGGCCGAACATACTGTAAAACAAACTGTAAACTGAAATAAAGAGCTCCTTCCTCCAGTCCGTCCGCTGCTGCCCCTTCCCCAGCCGGCCACGCCGGCCGTGTCCAACCCCGTCGGTCGCACCCCATCGCCCGCAGGCCATGCCGCGTCGCTCGTTGGCCGAGCCCCGTCGCCCGTCGGCCGCGTCCCGGCCCTGTCGGCTGCTTCCCATCACCGCACCGGCCGCGCCCAGCCTCGCCGGCCACGCCCCGTCGCCTCCATCGTCCGCGCCCAGCCTTGCCGGCCATGCCCCGCCGCCTCGGCCTTCCGCGCCGTGCTCTATTGCCAGCCGAGTCGTGCCCCTTTGCCTGCCACGCCGGGAGGATTCCGGCGGTCAGGCTGAGGTCATGGGAGGCCACGGCTATGTCGAGCTCGTCCAATTCGAACTGGCGGCGATCTATTGCGTCGCCTAGCGGCCTTTTCCGGTGAGCAGTGATGAATTCCGGCGAGTTTAGGGCGAATGTCGGCAAACTCCGCGGCGGCGTGTTTGCTCCGACGAGGTTTGACCGGTATACGGGGCCCCCTAGATTCGGCCTTCCAACCTCCAAAGATAAGGGTTTCGGGTGTGCATTTGCGACGGCCCTTAAAAATTTTACGGGTTGGACCACTTTTACGGTTTCTGTTATGGACATGTTTTCGCCCAAAATTATAAAACACAAAAAAATTACGGGTTTGACCACTTATGCAGGTTCTGCTAGAGATGCTCTTAAGTGGGCAGTCAGCTGAGTAGGCGTGCCCAAATGGAGGCACACCCAGCGCACGAGAGCCATGAGGTGCCTCGTGTCGTGGTGGTAACATGTGCGGCATGCACATTTAGCATAACAACCCAAGAATTAATGATTAAAACGCCACCGTCTAGCTAAGCAAGCATATGACAAATATGCTCGGCAATCCTTTTTTTTCACCTTTTGCTGTAGCATGATAACATTTGCGATATGCCTACTCCAGACAGAAAATTCACCTCACGAGATATATTGAACTAATGAGCTATGCCATGTGCTTTGTTTGAACTCATGAACCGGTGATGTTTTTAGTGATTGTTTCTCTTGTTTTCCTCGATATATAGATTGGATTCACCTCACGCATATATTCTCCTTGATTAATTTATTGGCTGAAACAAGTGAACATACAGCTGTGATCTCCTTTTGTTTCAGCATCAATCAATATTTGCAAAAGAAACAATCAGCATGTCTAGCTGGGCACTAGGCAACCTGGGACCTGTGTATATAGCATGGTAGGCAACTCAGTTCAAACAAAACTTTATTATTATTATTTATTGTATATATCAGGGTGGTTTGCTCTACGAACATTCTGTCGAGAAACTTGGCACATCATTCAACGAAGAATCCAAATTATCTCAAAAAGAAGAGACAAAAGAATTCAAATTATTAAATTATTGGAGTTCTGTTTAGATAAGTCAATTCACATTATTCGAAAGCCTTATTATTTGTTTGTTTGTTGCCTGGAAAACTAAAACTCATGAGTTTTGGATGCTCATTGCTGTTGGAAAATGAATATCAAAGGCAAATTACAAACCTAATAGAACAATTGATTTTTTGGCATCCTCAAAGAAAGAAAGCATAATAGAATGGCTTGACTGACTGTGAAAGATAGTTTGCTAAAAATCAGAGACACCTTAGTGATGGCATGTAATCTCTTTTCCAAGTCATTAAAAAACATTTTCAGGAAATGACAAGGATGTAGCTTGTGCCACGTCACTGATCCGTGGCATGGCCTGCCACCTCACTGATCCATGGCATCGCCTTCCCTCTGGCTTCTTTCTTCCTAGTCCAAACCACCTTCTTCTAAGACCATCTCTCATCACTATATATACTAGAGGTAGCAATCCATCCGCGTGCAGGATGCGCGTGCGACTTATGACTTAGGGACTTGGATGGGCGAGGAGAGGAGAGGGGAGGACACAGACTGAAGCAAGTTCATTTCACTTTTTGCATCATAGGTTCAGCACTACTAGGGTGTATGCATTTGTAGGTTCATGCCATGGAATTCTAAGATGATGCTGCTTGTTTCCTATCCACATGCTCAAGATTTGCCTACTCCAGACTGAATGCTTGTTTCCAAGAGCATATGCTGAAACTGAATATGCCGGCACCACCAGCCGCCGTAGCTCCACCGTCCACCTCAGCGGCACCGGTGCCGGAGCACATGAGGGTAGAGCTGGGATGGGGCGACGGTGTCTTTCTCCTTGTCGTCGTCGGCCAAGCTAACGCCTACACCACGGCCTAAACCATTGTGCTTGTGAAGTATCGCGGCAGGCAAGCACGCTGAATGACTGAAACATATCCTCTCCTCGGTGGAAGCTTGATGGCGCGGCCATCTTGGTGTCTTTCTCCTTGCCGCCGTCGTCGACGTTGGACACCGAGTAGCACCAGTTGACGATCAGCTGCGACAGCAGGGACGTCTTGTGGGTGTCGACTTGCCATGCCACGGCTGCTCCTGAACAGGTTCTTGAGCTTGCCTTCTGCGTCAATAGTGTGCTCAAAGAAACTACAAGACACGAGCTCCCAGCAAATGGAACGACCAGCGGGCAACACTGTAGCTTGCTTGTTGCGAGCCTTACGGCTGTGTCGCCTCAAGAAACAGTCTGGTTCGCCGTCCAACCGACTTTGTACTCCTCTAATGCCGGATAGGGGATTGGTTAGAAATGCCCTAACCATGTTGCGCTGCTCCACAGGTCCTCGGGGAGAAGGGTGGCAAAGTCGGGTCGCTGGCGTCTGCAATGGCGGTGGCGGAGCATCCGCGCTTGTTCTCGAGCTCGTGTAGAAGATCCTGTGACATTGAGCATATACAAGGTAAAGGTTGGCAGTGGGCCCTATTTCAGGTGCTACTGTGTCAACATGTAAAATTGTTTTGTGACTGTAGGCATATCTGATAAGTAATTGTTTTTGAAATTTTGGGCCAGTTTTCAGGGTGACCTTTGTACTCCCGTTTTCGTGACTGTAGCTATCTGGATGCTATAAGCTTAATAATTATCTCAATAAAGCAATATCTGTTTGCGCTGCGGAACTCCATTTTACGTATTTGTATACATTTCTCCATTGCGCTGCGGAACCAGGGTCAGTTTTGCGGTTGCTGAACTGTGTTGCGATATGATCTGCTGTGAAAAACAGTCATGGAACTAGAGATAAAAAAAATTCAACTTGAAAACCTAGAGATAAATGGTTCAAACTAGCACCAAAATAGGCAAAAATTGTCCTTCGTTCGCCCGTTGCTGAACTGTGTTGTGGTATAGACTGCTTTGAAAAAATAGTCATGAAACTAGATTTTTTTTTCAACTGTAAAATCTAGAAATGGATTGGTTAATCAACCAGTGTCAAACGCAGCCGCCTATCATTATTACATTTCTTCTCCATGCGGCCCAGCACAGTAGGTAATTGCATTTCACATCCAGAGCACTGAGGCAATCAAAATTACTTTTTGTTAGACAAGGCAGTCAAAATTACTGCAGTGCTTACTCCGGTATGAATCCGAATTTCTCGCGGACCCAGCCCAACAGCAGCTGCTCACAGCCCACAGCCTTCACGCCTCAGCCCCTCCACGCGAATGCCGAATGGGAATGGACAGAGTTTCCTTGTTGTTTAGTCCCACATCGGCCACTCAGTGGTGTGAGAAGCACCTCTTAAGTGAGCAGTGAGCTGAGCAGGCGTGCCAGAATGGAGGCACACCATGTGCTGTGGTGGTTCCGTGTGCGGCATGCACACTCAGCATACAAACCCAAGTGAAAATGATTGAGGTCACCGTCTAGCTAAGCACGCATATGTCAAATATGCTGGGCAATCTTTTTCTTTTTACTCTGTTTATTTATGTGTTACAAACGTTTGACACTTCTCGTGTAAGTTGCTGTTCACTGCGAGAGTATATTAGCTAGCCAAATACAGTAGTTTTTTTTTTTAACCACCGTCTAGCTAAGCAAGCATATGACAAATATGCTCGGCAATCTTTTATTAACCTTTTTTTATTAGCTAAGCAGCATAATTTTCAAACATATCTCAAGTACAGAAGATTGCCTGTACTCAGTTTTTCAAACACATTTCAGGTAAAGAAGATTGCTTGTATTCAGAGTATATTAGCTAGCCAAAGAGTGGTTATAAGAAACACATCGTTTGTATTTATTTTTCTTTTTGAGGGAAGATTATCTGTACTGTAGCATGATAACATTTGCCGGCACGCCATGGAATTCGAAGATCATGCTGCTTCCTATCCATATGTTCAAGATGTGCATACTCCAGACTACCTGAAAATTGCAGCTTGATATGCCTACTCCAGACTGCCTGAAAAATTCAGAAAACGCATAACTAGCTGTTCAGGTTGCCTACTTCGAACGAACTGCCTGACAGTTCAGAATTCTGTTTCCATGAGCTCAAATACGAACCAGAGATTGCACGGAAGAAGAGAAATGCACAACGCGTAGCCGGATGGCGTTTCCTGGTTGACATAGCGGTTCGAACAAGCAATGAAACTGTATTCTCTGTGTTGTTACCATTTACTGCAGCTAAAGTGAACCGAAGACAATGAAAACAGAGAGAAAAATATAACACGATGTTACCAATGAATGAACACCACCACCACCACCATGAAGTGCAAACACGCTGGAGTAACAGTTGGACACAGCACGAAGATCGCATGATGACTGAGCAGCGAGCACTCACGCCTACACCAAGGCCTAAACCACTGTACTTGTGAGATGTCGCGGCAGACGAACATGCTGATGAATAACTGATGTATCCTCTCAGTGGAAGCTTGACGGGGCGGCCCTTTCTCCTTGCCGGCGTCGTCGACGTTGGACACCGAGTAGTCCTCGTCCTTCACGGCCAGGAGCACCAGGACTGCGAGCAGCGGGTAGCTGACGGTGCACAGGCCCCAGTTGACGATCAGCTGCGACAGCAGGGACGTCTTGTGGGTGTCGACCTGCCATGCCACGGCTGCTCCTGCGCTCTGCACACCCTTGTAGAAGCCGACGTATCTGCATTATAAGTTGGAAATTTTATTCAGACAGCTACTTGATATATTGACCAACACATATTGCATATACTTTTGTTCAGAAGAGCAATTTTTATTGACCAACACCAACACCAACACCAAATGCATTATGCATGAGTATGCCCACCTTGTACTTGAAAGAAATAGCAAATGCATGCTAAGAATGATGCATGCGACTGTCCATACTTCAGAAAGTATTACTTACACACCAAGGCCTCTTCACACAGACTATGACACTAAGGACCATTTTAGTTTATTTCTTAGGACCGGCCTATGGAGAGCAACATTGTGAATTTATTCTAAGAAAAGAGAAGAAAAAGGTGGCTGAATAAAAATCCTTATCTATCACAACCTACCAGGAATCGAATTTATTGTTGTAAGCACATTCCTATCAATATACAGAAGCAGAACAGGTGGGCAAGAATTTCTGAAGCTGGATAACACTAGGTTTCAGACAGCAGGCAAGACTCTCACACCTAATTTCAAGAGGGGGAAAGAATGAGACTGAAATGATGTTTCCCTTTTGTCTTAACTAGTTAGTATCTGCCGTGATGGTCATGGCACTTCAAGCCCCCCCCCCCAGGTCATCACACACACTCACTTCAGTTAAGTACTACTCCCTCCGCCCTAACTTTGTACTAAATCAGCGACAAATATTTTAGGATGGAGGGAGTATATTACAAGAAAAGATCACCCCGTTTCCACACTGATGATGATTCACATGGCATGCTTCAAGCATTTTAATATTGAACCTAGCCGTGTAAAGTTAGTGGACTCTCCAAAATTTAAGGAGTATCTTATCCAATGTGGAACTTTCCTAAGCAGTCTGCTAGTATCAAACAGAGTGAGAACTATCAGTTCAGAAGGAAATGTGTTCTATCAAACAGTGGCTTCTAGTTAACCAATTCAGCATTTTATATTCACAATTCAGCATTTTATGTTTAAATAATCCTATTTATCCCAGATACCAAATTAACAGTTAACCAATTCAAGTATATAGTATCTTAAACAAGGTTAAGATTGGTCATTATTAGTACCCAATATGACTATGAGTGGATCATGATAAATTGTTACCAATCCAAAATCTGCCAGGAACTGAATTCATCAGACATGCACTGTATTGGAGTGTGTACCTGCTGAGGGTTTGCTAGTCGTTGGCGAGCGCGCCGATGTCCAGTAGATGAGGCTCTGGAGTGTCCAGCAGCATGGCGACGGCGGCGACCCCTCAAGAATGCGAACACAGGTTACCTCACCATTTCTCCATGCGGCCCAGCCCAGTAGCAGCTGCTCACACAGGTCACACTGCTCAGTGCTCACAGCCTTCAGACTTCAGCCCCTCAAGAATGGACACAGTTTTGTTTAGTCCCACCTCGGCCACTCGAGCGTGCGAGAACCACCTCTTAAGTGAGCAGTCAGCTCACTGGGCGTGCCCAAATGGAGGCACACCAAACACACGAGCGCCGTCAGGTGGCTCGTGCTGTGGTGGTTCCGTGCGCGGCATGCACACTCAGCATACAAACTCAAGGATTAATGATTGAGGCCACCGTCTAGCTAAGCAAGCATATGACAAATATGCTCGGCAATCTTTTTTTAAGCTTTTTTATTAGCTTATTAAGCAGCATGCCAAAATTTTCGGACATACTATTTCAAGAACAGAAGATTGCTTGCATTCAGAGTATATTAGCATATCGTCTGTGTTTTTTTTTTTCCTTTCCGAGAGAGGATTGTCTGTGCTGTAGCATGATAACATTTGCCGGCACGCCAGGAATTCCGAGAGCATGCTGCTTCCTATCCATAATATGCTCAGCATATGCCTACTCCAGACTGAAAATTCACAGAAAATTCAGAAAACGCAGAACTATCTATCTGCAGTTCAGGATTCCGTTTCCGTTGGATCAAATACGAGCCGGAAGTCGCACGGAAGAAGAGAAGCGCGCAACGCAGAACTGGTTACCATTTCTTGACTGAACAAGCAATGAAACTGTATACTGTATACTGCAGCTCAAATGAACTGAAGACAATAAAAACAGAGAAAAAGTTAACACATGATGTTACCAGTAAACACCACCACCACCATGAACCACACACACACTGGAGTAACAATCTGACACAACACGAAGATTGCTCAGCCACGGTCGAGCAGCGAGCACTCACGCCTACACCGCGGTCTAAACCATTGTGCTCGAGAGATGTTGCGGCAGGCGAACACGCGGATGAATAACTGAAATGTATCCTCTTCTCAGTGGAAGCTTGATGGCGCGGCCATCTTGGTCTCTTTCTCCTTGCCGCCGTCGTCGACATTGGACACGGAGTAGTCCTCGTCCTTCACGGCCAGGAGCACCAGGACGGCCAGCAGCGGGTAGCTGACGGTGCACAGCCCCCAGTTGACGATCAGCTGCGACAGCAGGGATGTCTTGTGGGTGTCCACCTGCCATGCCACGGCTGCTCCTGCGCTTTGCACACCCTTGTAGAAACCAACGTATCTGCAACACAAGTTGGAAATTTATTCAGACAATTATTTGATTGACAAACACAAGTTGAAAATTTATTTAGACAATTATTTGATTGACAAACACCGATTGCATATACGACTTTTGTTCAGAAGAGCAATTTTATTGAGCAACACCAACACCAAATGCATTATGCATGAGGAATTGAGGATACATCATGCTAAGGATGATGCATGAGACGACTGTTCAGACTTGAGAAAGGATTACTTACACACCAAGGCCTCTTCACACAGACTATGACACTAAGGACCATTTTAGTTTTTTTTTTTAGGACCGGCCTATGGAGAGCAACGTTGTGAATTTATTCTCATAAAAGAGAAGGAAAATGTAGCTGGATAAGAAGAATCCTTATCCATCACAACCTATAAGGTATCAAATTTATTGGGTGTAAGCACCAAACCTGAAAGACCACTCTTTCGTCTAAGGATGCCTAACTGCCGCACCGATCATTCATTCATTCATTCATTCAGGGGTTTCTATCAGTAGCGGCAGATTTTTCTGATGCATTAAATTGGGCAAGAATTTCTGAAGATGGATAACACTAGTAGGTTTCAGACAGCAAACAAGACTCTGACATCTAAATTCCAAAGGGGGAAAATGTGAGACTGAAATGTTGATTCCCCTGTAATCAGATTTTGGAAGGGGGCAGAATTCAGAAGTCAAGGCATCATTTTGCCTTAACAAAGGGAGTATCTGTCGTGATGGTCATGGTAAGGTCATCACACTTCAGTTAAGTGTAGTACTACTAGTCTTTTACATGAAAAAGTTGACCCCCTTTTCCACACTGATGATGATTCAGATGGCATATTTCATCAAGCATTTTAATATTGAACCAAAGGCCTAGCCGTGTAAAGTCAGTGGACTCTCCTTCCAAAGTTTAAGGAGCATCTTATCTAGTACTGTACTTTGAAACTTTCCTAAAGCAGAGTGAGAAGCATCAGAAGAAGAACAGTTATGTTCTTCTATCAAACAGTGGATTCTACTACGTAGTTAACACGAGCACTATATATTTAAATAATGCTATTTATCCCAAATACTAACTTAACAGTTAACCAATTCAAGTACAGACAGTATTATGATAAATTGTTGCCAATCCAAAATCAGTGAGGGATTGAATTCATCAGACATATAGTACTGCATTGGAGATTGGAGTATGTACCTGCTGAGGATCTGGGTGTCGTTTGCGAGGGCGCCGATGATCCAGTAGATGAGGCTCTGGAAGATGGCGTCCATGAGGCCGTAGCTGAAGTAGAGCAGGAACGGTCCGGCGTAGCGGCTGCCCTGCTTGAAGTCGATCTTGTCGGGGAACTCGCCGTCGAGGTATCTCAATTGATTCGCGAGGCCGCCGGCCCAGATGGCGGTGCCGAGTACGGCGACGGCGGCGACGCCCATGAGCCCCCGCTTCCGGCGGCTGGCGAAGCCGAAGTCGAGGAAGTAGCCGATGCCGGCGGAGCCGAGCATCTGGGCGCCCCAGTAGAAGACGTTGTTGAGGCCCTTGGTGCGGAGGGTGAAGAGGAGGCCGTTGACGTTGTTGAACTGGTAGGTGTAGAAGAAGTTGCTGGCCCATGCCGCCGGCAGGATGAGCAGCATCCTCCAGTTGGCGAAGAGCTTGAGGATCTCCCACCCCTCCGTGGACACCGAGGAGTAGGTCACCCTGGTGGCTCGCGTGCCGTCGTCGCGGACGATCCTGGCGGGCGGGAGGACGAGGAAGGTGAGCGCGGCGCCGAGCAGCATGAAGGCGATGAAGGCCGCGTAGGTGGCGTCGTTCACGCTGCCGGCGTCGGTGCGGGCGTAGTTGAAGGAGAAGGGGAGGAGGCCGCCCAGCACGCCGCCGAGGTTGAAGAGGCACCAGAAGAGCGAGATGTAGCTGCCCCGGCGGTTGGGCGGCGGGTAGGAGGTCATGATGGCGCCCTGCGCCGCCCAGAGCAGGCCCGCGCCGGCGCCGAGCAGCGCGCCCGCCGTGATGGGGAACGTCTGGGACTTGTGGTGGTTGTAGTAGAGGAAGGAGGCGGCGTAGAGCGGGTAGGTGAGGGACCCCAGGAGCAGCGTGAGGCGCGGGCCGAGCAGGTTGTGCGCGGCGCCGCCGAGGACGCCGAAGACGGCGAAGCAGGCGTAGAGCGCCGTGTTGGCGTTGTCGGCCGTGGTGTGGTCGAACTGCCCGCCGCCGCCCAGCCCGGACAGCGCGTTGAACATGCCCGGGCAGCAGAAGCACACCAGCCCGATCAGCGACACCTGGACCAGCGGCGAGTTGTACCGCAGGCCGGGCCGGGGCGGCGCCTCCGTCGCCTCCGTCCCCTGCGGGGACCCGGCCTCCGGCAGCTCCCTCGACACGGCCATTTCGTGCCTCTGAACGAACGGGCCGGCGGAGAGGAGTGAGGACGGCAGGTGGGTGGGTGGAGACAAATCGGCGAGGTGGAAGACGATCGGCGGAGGTGGTGGTATTTATAGATGGGATCTTGGTGGCTCCTCTGCCTGATTCTGTTGCGAGAAGGGGGAGAAAGAGACGGCGACATTGAGGAGCAGAGGGCGACATTTGGAGCATCAGTAGTCAGTGATGATTGCATTTAATCAGTATATCTGGAAATTTAAACACTGCCCATTTATCAGTTCAGATATGTACATCGTCTTTAATATGGATATTTATTTGTGGGAGTAATAAGCAAAGATTGTTACAAAGTTTTTCTCTCTTTTTTTTTGAAATTTTTGAAAAGATGTTCGATGTGGCAAAAAAAAAAAGGACCACAATAGTTGGCGAACGTTCGCTGGGAGGGGTGGTATTTGTGAGCGTTTTCTGGAAAGAACATTTTGCGGCAAAACAAGCAGAATTTGCCATCTCCTACCACCTAAAAATGCCTTAGAAAACATTCACTTGTCATCCCCTCCCAGAAAACGTCCGCCACTTAGTATTTCCGAAAAGGGGGCCCCACTCAAAATTTTGAACCTTTTTTGTTTCCATTCATTCTTTTTGGTGCGGCGAAGGGGGAGACAGACAAATTTTGAATGTAGGATTTGTGACATTTGGTTTGGAGCATCATCGCCGATTGGAATGCACACAAAACTAATTTTTGCGAGACATGACATTCTATTTTCATAAGTTCCTATTACAAATCATCATGATCTCCATAACACATATACGAGTTGGAAGGAGATTTGTGTGCACACGAGATGAGCAGCAGAGATGAGAAGGGGTGAAAGATAGCAGAGTGGATATGCCGATTTGAAGAATCACCAAACTACATATGGTAAACAACTATTAATTTTCACAAGGGATATTCCGGCATTTTAACAATGGTTGCTAGGTACGAAGAATTTCTTTCTGTGGGACTTGGCAGTCCTTCCACTCAATTTGTTCAACACACAAGCGGGTATATATATGGCATATACAGTACAATACAAGACCCAAAGGCACATAAGAGGATTTGTGGCTCTCGGGTGTGCCACACACCCTAGCTATATGAATATAGCATTAAAAACCTATTAGAAAATTTTAAAAATTCAAAAAAATTGTAATATGAAACCTGGGTGCCTGTTGTACACCCATGTTCATTTTCATGGGGAATGGGTGCCCGTGTTAATGTCAGTAAAAAGAACAAAAGAAATTGTATTTATAGAAAAAACAATTGGATGTAACGTATGTCGGACCGGAATTCCCGCGCCATGGATACCACGGGCACCCATTCCCCCCCCCCCCCCCCCCAGAAAATGAAACAGGAGTACAATGGGCACCTAGGTTTCATATCCCAAAAATTCTGATTTTTTTCCTGATATTTCATTTAATGCTAGTCTCATATAGGGGTGCGTGACACCCGGGTGCTCCAATGCATTCCCCACAAAGGCACACAACCTTATCCCTGTCAATCGAAGGCTCGTCCCACATTGATAAATATGACTTGGCAGTGGGACCAGCAAGAGCAGCGTTCCAAACATCCCCTTGTTCTTTATTTGGAGGATCGATGTCCCTCCATCCAACATTGCTTGGTTGATTGCCACAAGGACGCAGGGCTGAGATTCCTGGTCCTGGAATTTTGGAATTTTGCCCGCAACTTGCAGCTAGCTGCGTCCCTGTCCTTCCTAGTGAATCACCTTCGCCCGTTGTTTGGGGCACAGGACAAAAACACCCAGCTAATCATGGATTCATAGGGAGGGAGGGGGTCATAATCCTGGATAGCTTTCACCGTTAGCGGCAGCTAGTTGGTTAATCATGCAGGCTAACACGAGGTTAGTAGAGTCCAAAATGGACCTTTCCTCTGTTTTACCATCTCCGTCTGGCAAACAAGATGTGGCTTCATAGTACTCCCTTCATTTTAAAATATAGTGCGTTCATATTTTTTGAGGTCCAATTTTAACCATAAGTTTAACCAACGAGACCGACTGCAGCGGGAGAAAAAATTATATAATTGAAAACTTCTTTTGAATTCGAATTCATTGATATAACTTTTGCTCCCGCCGCATTCGGTCTCGTTGGTTAAATTTATGGTCAAAGCTGAAGCACGGAAATAGAGGAAACACTATATTTTAGACTGGAGGGAGTAGTTAATTGCAGAATGCTCCCACTATGAAACCTTTGATTTTCATTCTGAAAAAAAAAACTTCCCTTTTCCGAAAAATGACATTGCAATAATTCCTCCCTTTGGGAAAGTGGGGGCGATTTGGGGGTGTGTTCGTAGATCAGCAGAGTGTGAGTATCCTCACTACTTAGTGGACTAAGAACACCAATTTTTAGGAGTATCAGCTAGCTGGTTAATCACGCTGGCCAACACGCGGTTAAGAGCTCACTAGATTCTAGAATAGATCATTTTCTCCGCTTTATTACCTTCATCTCACAACTTTAACTATAAATTTAACCAACGGGATCGACTGCAGCGGGAGAAAAAATATATATAATTGAAACCTTCTTCTTTTGAATACGAATTCGCTGATATAACTTTTGCTCCCGCCGCATTCGGTCTCGTTGGTTAAATTTATGGTCAAAGCTGAAGCACGGAAATAGAGGAAACACTATATTTTAGACCGGAGGGAGTAGTTAATTGCAGAATGCTCCCACTATAAAACCTTTGATTTTCATTCTGAAAAAAAAACCTTCCATTTTCCGAAAAATGACATTGCAATATTTCATCCCTTTGGGAAAGTGGGGGCGATTTGGGGGTGTGTTCGTAGATCAGCAGAGTGTGAGTATCCTCGCTACTACTTAGTGGACTAAGAACACCAATTTTTAGGAGTATCAGCTAGCTGGTTAATCACGCTGGCCAACACGCGGTTAAGAGCTCACTAGATTCTAGAATAGATCATTTTCTCCGCTTTATTACCTTCATCTCACAACTTTAACTATAAAGTTAACCAACGGGATCGACTGCAGCGGGAGAAAAAAAATATATAATTGAAACCTTCTTCTTTTGAATACGAATTCGCTGATATAACTTTTGCTCCCGCCGCATTCGGTCTCGTTGGTTAAATTTATGGTCAAAGCTGAAGCACGGAAATAGAGGAAACACTATATTTTAGACCGGAGGGAGTAGTTAATTGCAGAATGCTCCCACTATAAAACCTTTGATTTTCATTCTGAAAAAAAAAACCTTCCATTTTCCGAAAAATGACATTGCAATATTTCATCCCTTTGGGAAAGTGGGGGCGATTTGGGGGTGTGTTCGTAGATCAGCAGAGTGTGAGTATCCTCGCTACTACTTAGTGGACTAAGAACACCAATTTTTAGGAGTATCAGCTAGCTGGTTAATCACGCTGGCCAACACGCGGTTAAGAGCTCACTAGATTCTAGAATAGATCATTTTCTCCGCTTTATTACCTTCATCTCACAACTTTAACTATAAATTTAACCAACGGGATCGACTGCAGCGGGAGAAAAAATATATATAATTGAAACCTTCTTCTTTTGAATACGAATTCGCTGATATAACTTTTGCTCCCGCCGCATTCGGTCTCGTTGGTTAAATTTATGGTCAAAGCTGAAGCACGGAAATAGAGGAAACACTATATTTTAGACCGGAGGGAGTAGTTAATTGCAGAATGCTCCCACTATAAAACCTTTGATTTTCATTCTGAAAAAAAAACCTTCCATTTTCCGAAAAATGACATTGCAATATTTCATCCCTTTGGGAAAGTGGGGGCGATTTGGGGGTGTGTTCGTAGGATCAGCAGAGTGTGAGTATCCTCGCTACTACTTAGTGGACTAAGAACACCAATTTTTAGGAGTATCAGCTAGCTGGTTAATCACGCTGGCCAACACGCGGTTAAGAGCTCACTAGATTCTAGAATAGATCATTTTCTCCGCTTTATTACCTTCATCTCACAACTTTAACTATAAATTTAACCAACGGGATCGACTGCAGCGGGAGAAAAAATATATATAATTGAAACCTTCTTCTTTTGAATACGAATTCGCTGATATAACTTTTGCTCCCGCCGCATTCGGTCTCGTTGGTTAAATTTATGGTCAAAGCTGAAGCACGGAAATAGAGGAAACACTATATTTTAGACCGGAGGGAGTAGTTAATTGCAGAATGCTCCCACTATAAAACCTTTGATTTTCATTCTGAAAAAAAAACCTTCCATTTTCCGAAAAATGACATTGCAATATTTCATCCCTTTGGGAAAGTGGGGGCGATTTGGGGGTGTGTTCGTAGGATCAGCAGAGTGTGAGTATCCTCGCTACTACTTAGTGGACTAAGAACACCAATTTTTAGGAGTATCAGCTAGCTGGTTAATCACGCTGGCCAACACGCGGTTAAGAGCTCACTAGATTCTAGAATAGATCATTTTCTCCGCTTTATTACCTTCATCTCACAACTTTAACTATAAATTTAACCAACGGGATCGACTGCAGCGGGAGAAAAAAATATATAATTGAAACCTTCTTCTTTTGAATACGAATTCGCTGATATAACTTTTGCTCCCGCCGCATTCGGTCTCGTTGGTTAAATTTATGGTCAAAGCTGAAGCACGGAAATAGAGGAAACACTATATTTTAGACCGGAGGGAGTAGTTAATTGCAGAATGCTCCCACTATAAAACCTTTGATTTTCATTCTGAAAAAAAAAACCTTCCATTTTCCGAAAAATGACATTGCAATATTTCATCCCTTTGGGAAAGTGGGGGCGATTTGGGGGTGTGTTCGTAGATCAGCAGAGTGTGAGTATCCTCGCTACTACTTAGTGGACTAAGAACACCAATTTTTAGGAGTATCAGCTAGCTGGTTAATCACGCTGGCCAACACGCGGTTAAGAGCTCACTAGATTCTAGAATAGATCATTTTCTCCGCTTTATTACCTTCATCTCACAACTTTAACTATAAATTTAACCAACGGGATCGACTGCAGCGGGAGAAAAAATATATATAATTGAAACCTTCTTCTTTTGAATACGAATTCGCTGATATAACTTTTGCTCCCGCCGCATTCGGTCTCGTTGGTTAAATTTATGGTCAAAGCTGAAGCACGGAAATAGAGGAAACACTATATTTTAGACCGGAGGGAGTAGTTAATTGCAGAATGCTCCCACTATAAAACCTTTGATTTTCATTTTGAAAAAAAAACCCTTCCATTTTCCGAAAAATGACATTGCAATATTTCATCCCTTTGGGAAAGTGGGGGCGATTTGGGGGTGTGTTCGTAGGATCAGCAGAGTGTGAGTATCCTCGCTACTACTTAGTGGACTAAGAACACCAATTTTTAGGAGTATCAGCTAGCTGGTTAATCACGCTGGCCAACGCGCGGTTAAGAGCTCACTAGATTCTAGAATAGATCATTTTCTCCGCTTTATTACCTTCATCTCACAACTTTAACTATAAATTTAACCAACGGGATCGACTGCAGCGGGAGAAAAAAAATATATAATTGAAACCTTCTTCTTTTGAATACGAATTCGCTGATATAACTTTTGCTCCCGCCGCATTCGGTCTCGTTGGTTAAATTTATGGTCAAAGCTGAATCACGGAAATAGAGGAAACACTATATTTTAGACCGGAGGGAGTAGTTAATTGCAGAATGCTCCCACTATGAAACCTTTGATTTTCATTCTGAAAAAAAAAACCTTCCATTTTCCGAAAAATGACATTGCAATATTTCATCCCTTTGGGAAAGTGGGGGCGATTTGGGGGTGTGTTCGTAGGATCAGCAGAGTGTGAGTATCCTCGCTACTACTTAGTGGACTAAGAACACCAATTTTTAGGAGTATCAGCTAGCTGGTTAATCACGCTGGCCAACACGCGGTTAAGAGCTCACTAGATTCTAGAATAGATCATTTTCTCCGCTTTATTACCTTCATCTCACAACTTTAACTATAAATTTAACCAACGGGGTCGACTGCAGCGGGAGAAAAAAAATTTATAATTGAAACCTTCTTCTTTTGAATACGAATTCGCTGATATAACTTTTGCTCCCGCCGCATTCGGTCTCGTTGGTTAAATTTATGGTCAAAGCTGAAGCACGGAAATAGAGGAAACACTATATTTTAGACCGGAGGGAGTAGTTAATTGCAGAATGCTCCCACTATGAAACCTTTGATTTTCATTCTGAAAAAAAAACCTTCCATTTTCCGAAAAATGACATTGCAATATTTCATCCCTTTGGGAAAGTGGGGGCGATTTGGGGGTGTGTTCGTAGGATCAGCAGAGTGTGAGTATCCTCGCTACTACTTAGTGGACTAAGAACACCAATTTTTAGGAGTATCAGCTAGCTGGTTAATCACGCTGGCCAACACGCGGTTAAGAGCTCACTAGATTCTAGAATAGATCATTTTCTCCGCTTTATTACCTTCATCTCACAACACAAAACGTTTTTAAAGAGTCATAATGATCGGATGAATGCCACACATGACACCCTTGTTTTTCCTTGCGAAGTACACATGACATTCGAGTTCAAGTAGCGCTCCCTCCAATCAGTGGCGGAGACAGGGGGTGCCAACCAGGGCCCTGCCCCCCCCCCCTCCCCTCCCTTAACATGAATGATTTAAGCCTGGAATGATAGTAACAGTGATCTGTTTTTGCTAAAACGGTGTTTTTTGATGGATTGGCCCTCCCTAACAAGGTTTAACAATACTTGCCCCCCCTTGTCTGAATTTTCTGGCTCCGCCACTGCCTCCAATTCACACATTCATGAAGTTCCGGATGTAGTTTTGGTCAAGTTTGAACCCATTTTTCCCTTTCAAAAGTCTTCATTACAAGTGTGAAGATCTCTGTCTATAGATTTGCCTAAAATGTACATTCATACATTCTGCTAGGTTCTACTCCCTCCGTCTCAAAATAAGTGACTCAACTTTGTACTAGCTCTAGTATAAATTTGTACTAAGCTCAAGACACTTATTCTGGGACGAAGGGACTATAATGTAATTATATATTGCGGGAGAAAATAATAGTCACATTTATGTGTGTCTTTTTTCCGCGGGGGCACATTTTATGTTTTCTTGATTGTGTGGATGTGCAAAACGCCATCTTTTTTCGGAGACAAGCACTTCAACTCCCCCTCTTTTGGGGGGATGGAAAGATATAGATGAGAAATTTTTGGCTGGCTATGACATGCCCGGTTGGAGTTTTGCTCCCCAAAAGTCTTCACATGACCTCACTCCATGGAGTCATGGCAGCTTGGTGCAGTCGATGCCGACGTTGCTCGTGACGAATCATCTTTCTCTCCATGCCTAGATTCCAACACAAATTTCAGGTTCACCTCAACCTCTTCATTCCCCGGATTATGTGCGTGCGATCGAGACAGTTTTCACATGCCCGGATTATGTACCTAGCCAAAAAAATAATAATAACGCTGCGATTTTTCCGCGTTTCGCGATCATCTATGTTGCCTTCGCGTGTGTGTTCATATCAATTTCGCGTGTTCCACTCGCAATCATGCGTGCTGCCTTTGCATATATTCCAATCGAATTCGTGTGTTCCATTCCTAGGATCCAAAGAGGCCCTCCGAGAAGTCCACCTGTCAGCGCGACGATGACGATGACGACACGCCGGCTCTGTAGCAAGTGCCAGGTGCCCGCGCTCCATGGCTTGCAAGGCGATGATGCAGGCAAGAAAAATGAGTCAATAGTAGCAGAGCTTTCTCCTCCCGTGGAGTGCACAGACAGACAATCTTTTGGAAACGGGGAGTTTTTAGATTAGACTTGGCGTGCAAGCGCCGGCGCTCCACATTTTTTTTTTCTTTCAAGATCGCATCAGCTAAACCTAAACGGCCGGTCAAGAACTGACAAAAACACGCCGGCGGTTCACACTAACTAAATCCAAACGTACACTCTCTTTTCCCTTGAGTCAAATCACTAGTTTATCGAACGCCTGCAGTTCTCACCTCGTATACAAATAGCAGATTGTCACCAGACAAGCACGGCGCACATACAACAATATCATATTCTAGTAAAAAAAACAACAACAGGGCAGGCATATACTCCCTCCGTCCAAAAATACTTGTCATCAAAATAGATAAAAGAGATGTATCTAGAACTAAAATATGTCCCATTTTGATGACAAGTATTTCCAGACGGAGGGAGTATATTGTTAGGGTGTTGGAAGAAAAATATCATTGTAGCAGTATTGCTGCCATACCAGCGTATCATGCGCTATACCGTGGCGCGCGACGGGAGCGTGAGGGTTAGGGTTTATCATAGCGGGCTGAGCGTTTCACCGGGGGCCCTCTGTTTTCACAGGCATGGACCGTGTATCAGAATATGTACAATTATTATGCCAAGACATGTAAAAGTAAATAAGGAAAGGAAGAGAATTTCCGCCAGGCGTAACTCTGATTCCCCCGGCTCCTGCGGAAGACGACGACAGCCTCCTCATAGCCTGCAAACAGGGCGAAACGGTCAAATCATTGCAACTCTCTTTTACTTATTATATTAGATAGAAGAAGATGCCGGTATTGCTTAGTCAAACGTGTCGAGAAACTAGCTACATGGAAAGGGTTCGGCGAGTCAGCTAGATGACAAAGTTAGCTACGTTGCAACCCCCTGGACCTCTTCTTCCTTATCCATCAATCAACAAGGCAGATGCTACTTTGTTCATTCATTTTGCTTGCCAGTTTGTCTTTCTTTATTGTGCACAATGAACACAAATGGCAAGGATCAGAAATTCAGTCTCTTTCTACCTACAAGCAATATCCTTTTGCTTATAGCGACGGCCTGCCCTAGCTGCAATGGCAGGCTTGGTATAAAGAACTCGTCATCACTTGTTAATGTATTGAAAAGTGTGGGTGCTGCAGCTTAGGCATTTAATTGGAAGGGTTAGGATATGCTAAATATGTGAAGACTGAAAACTTTCAGAACTAATTTGGCACTAGAAAATGATATGCAAGCAATCAGAAATCAGATGATGCAAGAATGTGCACCTCCTTCAGGAGAGCGGACATAGTCACAGTATATGAGAGGAATTCCGTGTCTTGAACATCAGGATTTACCTTAAGGTGGAAAACAACTTGCGAACTGCTTCAAAGATTTCATCTTCAGTTCCCGTTGCGTTTATCTGCATGGAGTTCAACAAGTACTCTTAGACACCCTAAAGGTCAAGTCTCGAAAATAAATAAGACATCCTACAGATCCTGAATACGAGTGATATACAGAATATGTTACTGTGTTATATCCCTGATATGTACCCCTTCTGAAGAGATTAGCAATCTCTTCCAAAATGAGTGAATTGCAGACACTCATCTAATATCAAATAAATAGGCAGATCTCTGATCTCACTCCCCTCCCCACACCATAGAAAAATGGTCTTACGGTTATATGAATTCAGAACATGAGGGAATCGCATCCTGGCTCTACCCCTCTGTCCTATGACTCCCAGGACATACTATCCTGCTATTTATACTTAGGTGACCCATATGTTTGAGGTTTCTGAAATATATATTGGCATTTGTACATGTTCAAGAGAATAAGCCAGGTATAGTTTAATGCTGCACCTTAAGAGACCTTTTTAATCAACTTCTAGAACAAAGGGTAGAGCTCTGTTTCCGTGTGAAGGAAATAAGAAAATGCATGTCAAAAAGTAAAGGTACGGTTCATAAAAGAAAGGTACAAGAAGTGCTCCTGTCCAGGACACTCTGCGTAAAATAAATAGATTAATTACCTTGTGTGCCTTTCCCCTTGAAGAGTAGTACTCAACAACAGGAAGATTCAAACTCTCGAACACTTTTAGACGCTTCTTGATTGTCTCAATGTTATCATCAACTCGTCCCTAAGACGCATACATGAGATAATCGAAAAAAACAGAAACAAATAGAGAGATCAATTTAATGTGATATATTTTATTTATTATTTTTAAAGGAAACTCCACTAGAGCATTAATGAATCTCCCATTATGATATGCACGAGCTACACTGATGAGATTAGTGTTTCTTCTCTTCAATTTAAATGACATATGAAGAAGAAAGAGCTACACTGATGAGATTAGTGTTTCTTCTCTTCAATTTAGATGACATATGAAGAAGAAAATCATTTGTGGCAATCCACAAGGAATATCCTTTAGGAATGTTAATATTTCATGTTAGTTAAGAGAGAGGGAGTAATAAGAAGATAATTGTCAAAGCCGAAAGTAACGGCTGGGAAATAAAATCTTAGAAAAACACATATCAAGTAAGTTCCGAATAAGAATTGAAAAATGTACAGTACTTATATAGTGTATAAATAGCACAATTTACTCCAGAGATAGTACAAAGACCAACCTGGTTACGGCTTAGGAGACGTTTAACCATCTCATCCTCAGGACAGTCAAAGAAAAGCACAAGGTCTGGTTCAGTTCCAGTCTGAAATTTATTAGTCAACATATCAGAACAGGACCATGCAATCTACATTTATCTGACTAACAATTATTGAGTGGACAACAATGAAACATATCTTAGTTGGTATGCCAGTGTCTTCTTATTGCCCGACCACAGAACACACATTTTCTTTGATATAAATGCTTGTATTAGTTGTTGAGATGCAACCATACATCCACCATAGTGGGGCTAACATAACTGTGGACTACTGCATAAAACCTAAAAGTGCATCACTCTAGAGCAGGACATAGTTATTGATTTGCTACTAAAAAAAATACATACATAAGAAACTGCTGATTGCATACCGTACACTGGCAGTTTTGGGCCAGCATATTGGCATAAAAAATGTAAAGACAAGTGTGTATACACAAATGTTACAGTCACAAGAGCTACAAAACTTGAAGATTCACCTGTTATCAGCCTTCCCGAAAACTGAACAGAAACTGTTGAACATCATGGACTTATCCATCTCATCACATACTATTTCAATTAATAGAAAGTTCTGGACCAGTAATGCAAGCCAAACAGAAAACTTACTATTTTTTCAAAGGCAATTCTGTTTTCCTCACACCTTGGGAAACCATCAATAAGAACCCTTTTAGCAGAGCTTGATTCAATTGCTTTTCTGACAAGCTCAACAGTTATCTCTGATGGAACAATCCTCCCTTCCCTTATTATCTCTAGGATCCACTCCCTGGCAAATGCCATGGCACTGACATATCAATTGACCGAACCATGCATGTGCGTGTGGGTCATTATAAGGCTATATCAGAGGATTGAACGGAAAGAGGTATTACCCATGATCAGTGCCCGAAGATATTTCATTGCGCAGAAGGTCACCAGCACTCACATGAGAAAATCCAAAATCCGAAGCGATCCTACTACATTGCGTTCCTTTCCCACTCCCAGGTCCCCCTACATGCAGGATCTTGATTAGATCATGTGAACATTTGAAATTTGAGCGCCACAACACAATCCAACTTGAAACAGCACTTATTGTCATGGGAGGGAAGGGATCCACAGTTTACTCTACACAGGATATGCATGGAATTTATAAATGTGAAACCAACCCTGCAACATTCTGGGAGTAAAAGCAGGGAAGAATTACCTAAGACGAAAGCGATGAACGGCCTGTCACCATCGCTTCCCTACAGAATGAACAGACGGCACATCGCCAAATTATTCACAAGAACTCTGCAAGATTTGTCACAAATAATAAGAATGCAGGCTTGGGAACGAACGTACAGCTAGGGACGTGAAGAGCCTGAGCAGATTCGGGGCCGGCGGTTTCTGCGAAGAGAACAGTCAGGCGGATGAGCATCTAGGAGCGAGAGGAACGTATTGACCCCCAATGGAGCGAGAGAGGCGAGCACGCCAGATCCGGTCCGGCCACGTTGTGCGCGCGTGCGAGGCGTTCGACGAAATGCGCAGGAGGAAAAGGAAAGGGGAACCGTGGGGTTACCTCGGCGTGGGTGGGGAGGAGGAGGTGGTGCTGCTGGTGGTGGCAGGAGGAAGCGACGGCGGAGGAGCACGGGGATCGGAGGAGAAGGGAGCTCAGCCGCCGCCTCAGCATCCCGACGCCGATCGCTCCCGCCTTGCTTGCCGTGCAGGGCAGGACAGAGGAGAAGCAAGGGGGGCTCGCCGTTCACCCCAGCCGCGGGAGGGGCCGAACGGCCGAGGTCGGCGGAGGGAGGGGCGGCGGCGAGCGGCCGTCGACTTGGCGTGGCGGGGAGCGGGGCCGGGACGGGGAGAGTTCGTCGTTTCTTTTCCTTTTCGGAGCTGCTTCTAATCGATGAAAGTGAAAAAAAAATGCCTTTTCCGCTTCGCGTGTCAGGCAGCGTGGAATATCTTGTGCTTTTAGCAAGGGGAAGCATGATGAATTGTCAAAAGCATAAATTGTTAGTATTTTTTATGGGTTGCGATAACTGCCACACGTGTGGCATGGATACGAACCCGCCCACACGCCTCGTGTGGCGTGAACAGGAACCCGCCCGCACGACCGCGTCCGGGCGCGCAATTGCACAGCCCGCACGTCCGGTGTGTGGCAACCCCGTCCGCACTGCTCCATCCGGGCCACACGACCCGCTGCCCGCACGACCCAGCCGTTCCCGTCCTCGCTCGATCGCCTCTCTCGACTGCCGCCATCGTCCCCCACCTCTCAAACACCTACCTCCGTCGCCGGCCTTCTCTGGTTGCCATGGAAACCAAAGCAGATTCGTAGGGCAAACCCACCGCAAACCACACCCCAACCCTCCCCAGCCCCAGCCCCCCACTCCAATCCAGCCCTTCAGAGACGATCAGCTAAAATCAGGTGAAAAATCTCCCGATCTCATCCTTCTCATCCTTCAGGCTGAAAATCTCCCCGATCTTGTACTGGATCCATGCTATAGGGGGTGGCAACACCAGTAGTTCTGAGATCCAGTAGTTTTGTGATCTACGTGTTGAGATTAACTTAAGTTCCTAGTTTGATTGACACAAGTAGTTGGGTAGGCAAATGGATGAGTAGGAATCCCTAAAAAAGGAGAGGAAGGACAATTTTGGAATAAAGGGGGTGGGAAAAATTAATTGCCACTTGTGTACAACGACAGTTGCCACCTTTCGTTGTCAATAGCTGCCACCTAGTTGACCTGTTGCTTGCCATCCCTATCTGCAAGCAGCAGAAGAATACAATTCTTGTGGATTGTTGATGCGTTCTTGATCATGCAGTGATTGAGAACATATTGGAAAGAAGTGAGACACGGAAAGAATGAATCACAAAGATGGCGCTGATACTTGGGGTTCTCAAAGGCCAGAAACGCCCCCTTGGGATGCATCAGAGTACAGTCAACTCATCTCTGCAGGGCCGTTGCTGCCACTACTAGAACAATATGCAGACATTGGTATGACGCGTGATAACAAAAAGAAGAGAACAGTTGCCATCTTCGTAACGATGAAGATGACATTCTACTTATGTCATGCATTGTCATTTTTTTCGCAGGTTCTTATGACCAAAACACTCTCAGGGGGCCCCCGTGGCAAGTTCAGTCACAAGGCGCTAACACTGACAAATGTACGGGTAGCCAACTTCAACTAGCTAATATGGCTAATCAAGGTAATGCATACGAAAAAAGAGCACATATTGGTGTGGACATGAAAAATGAACATGCAAAAAAATGGCAAAAGGACTCACGAGTTATCAGGGGTGAAAAATGCAGAGCCTTCATGCAGCACGTGGCATCAGGCAGCACCCATGTACCTGCCATCGACGTCATACACAGGTGAGTCCATAAAAAAGTGAAGTTGCGGATGCTCAATTAGCAGAAGGAGCATGGTTGACAATTGCACTTTCCATGACTGGACATCTACAATTGACATGGTTAAATAACTGCAGTTGTCATCCCTGGACAACTGTTGTTGCCATCTATGGACAACCGCAGTTGCCACGGAGGAAGAACTGCAGTTGCCATGCCAGTGTAACTGCAGTTGTTATGCCATGACAATTGTAGTTGCCATGGAGGAACAACTGCAGTTGCCATACCAATGCAACTACAGTTGCCATGCCAGGAAAATTGCAGTTGCCACATCAGGGGCAACTACAGTTCCCGTGCTAGCACAAACTGCATTTGCCATGAATTGACCAACCACTACTATGCTTACACGTTATTACAGTGGTGGTAACCGGGCAAACGTCTCGTGGCAAGATTCACAAATTGCAGGTGGAGCACGTCATTTTGGTGTCACAGACCACACAAGATGGTCACATGCAGCACAACAAGGTAAGGAAAAAAACTGAACCACAAAACAGCACTACATTTGTTTTGGTGGCAAAAAAAAGCACGTGCCAAAAAAAGAATTGAAGCAGTGATGGTGGACAAGAACGAAGCATAAAACACTGAAAAGTGGTTGCGTGCAAAATGAGTCATGTATTGTCTTTGAAAAATTGCCAACTGCTAAAAGCATGTATGCATCACTAATGGTTGAACACATTTCGCCTAGTGAGATCAATCTTATAATGCAGTAGTTTTGTTGCTAGAACACAGTGATTGCCATTTGTTGGTAGCAGTGTTTGCATGAATGCAGGACTGCAGCTGCCATGCATATAGAACCCAAGTCTTCGTACTAAAAAAAGGAGCTTGTTGTCGTGCATTGGCAAACAGTGGTTGCCATGTTTGTTGAACTGTAACTGCCATGACTAGACAGCTACATTTGCTACACATGTCCACGCGCAAACTGACATCTTGCTATTCGAATGATGTAATGCCAAATCACTCGACGTTAATGTCATCCGTTGCGATAAACATGTTATTCAAACAAAAAAAATCTTACTCTCATACCTGTTTTTTCCGTTACAGGGCCTACAACTACAGTGAACAGCGGCGCGGGCACATCTACTGCGGGAAGCTCTGAGCGCACAGAAGACGCGCTCCCCCAACCAGCAGACAATCATGCCGCAAATAATGCCGAGTCAGTGTCAGAAATGGCAATCATTCCAGCAATTCCCACAGCCACCCCTTTGAATCGATGAAACTGCTGCCGATACTGAAATGAATGATGAAACTGACGACGAGGCATAAGGGGATGAAGATGATGGGCAACCAGATATCATGGTACCTCAGCCACCATATGTTGGGCAAAGATTTGAATCGTTTGCAGAAGCAAAGGAATTCTACCAGACATATGCAAAGTTTCATGGGTTTGCCGTCAACACCGAATACCATAGAAAAATTAAGAAAACTAATGAGTACAACAGAGGTGAGATGTGGTGCCACAAGGTACGAAGGAACAAGAAAGGGAAAGGTGTTGCGCCTGTCGTTCCGAAACGAAAGAGAGGGATCATTCTCAAGACGGGTTGCCCTGTCCGGTGTAAGCTAAACATAGATGGAACACAATATGTGGTCACTGAGTATTTTGACGAGCACAACCACAAACTCATAAAGAAGTTTGATCTGGTCAAATTTCTGACCGCCCACAGAGGGTTCACCCCAGTCGAAAGGCAATTCGTAAAGCTGCTACATGATTGTAACATCGGTCCATCAAGAATGGTCCAGATACTATCACTCATCCAGCAAAAAGGGGAAACTGAGTAGCATGCCGTACATACCAGCTGACGTCACAAACCTACAGGCCAAGTACCATAGAGAGAGCAAGCTTGCTGACATAGAGGTCACAATGGCCTACTTCGATGAGAAAGCGAAGGAAGATCCAGATTTCTTCTACAGGATAAGATTGGACGATGAGGACCGTGTCAGGAACATGTATTGGGTGGATGGTGCTGCAAGGAGAGCCTACAAACATTTTCGAGATTGCATTTCATTCGACGCGATGTATCTGACTAATATGTACAAGATGCCATGCGCTCCGTTCATAGGAATAAATAACCACAATCAGTCATTGCAGTTCGGCTGCGGGCTCGTTCGGAACGAAGACACGGATGGGTACGTTTGGTTGTTCAAGACCTTCTTGGAGTGCATGGATGGACTTGCTCCGATGAACATAATAACAGACCAGGATTTCAGCATGCGTGCAGGCATATAGGAGGTATTTCCGTTGGCAGTGCACAGGCACTGCAGGTGGCACATTATAAAGAGGGCTGAAGAGACGCTAGGACCGTTCTTTGCTGACCGTCCAGAGCTCCACAAGGCGTTCGAGCTGTGCATGGACCACAACTTGACGGTGGAGGAGTTTGAAAGGAGCTGGATGGCCATGATTGAAACATATCAAGTCCAAGACAACAAGATGCTTGCTAACCTGTGGGAGAAGCGAATGTACTGGGTGCCAGTCTACTTCATGCAGTGCTTCTTTCCCTTTCTGCAGACTACGCAGTGCAGCGAGGGGTTCAATGCTGTTTTGAAGCGGTACGTGAGCCCTGGCAACTCATTGCTACAGTTTGTCAAGCAGTACACAGCTTTGCAACAAAAAATTCTGGGATCTGAGCTGCAGCAAGAAGCTACCACCGCGCTAAAGCAGCCAAAATTGCTAACGTATTTACCGATGGAGAGGCAAATGAGCAAGATATACACAAACAAGATCTTTAACAAGTAAGTCAGTTGCATTACAGTCTTATTTGCAAAAAAAGCACTAAGGCAGTAGGTGCCTTATAGGGTGCAATGCAGTTGCCATGATATGCAGTTGCCATGTGTAATGAAATACTGTTTGCCATGCTTACTCAATTGCAGTTGCCATGTTTAATGAAAAATTTGTTTGTCATGTTTAATGAAGTGCAGTTGCCATGTTTAATGCACTGTACTGCCATTGGGGCATGTTGGTATGCAAATGCCAATGTCAACTGAAAAACGTTATATTCTAGACACATTTGATGAAATGCAGTTGCCATGTTTTCTAAAAATGCAAAACTTCCATGTTTGTTGAAAAATGCAGTTGCCATGTTTACTCAACTGTAGATGCCATGTTCAATAAAAATTCAGTTGCCATGTTTTATGCAAAGGGCTTCCAGTGAGGAGTGTTGGTGTGGAAATGACAATGGTCAGTTGAAAATGCAATACAGTTGCCTTGTATAGTTTACTGCAGTTGCCATGTTCAGTGTACTATGTTTGCCATGTTTAGTGCACTATGTTTGCCATGTTTAGTATACTATGTTTGCCATGTTCAAACAAAAATCTATTTCTATTTCCATGACAACATAAGATGCTACAAAAAAAGATCACACGATAGTTTAATAGAAAACACACAAAACTTGCAGATTCAAGGAAGAAATAAAGCGTGCCAGCATGTTCACGGCTTTCCAGGCGGACGAACATACGTTCAAGGTGTGTTCTATTTTGGGCATGTCGGATTCAGAACCTGAAGACCCGGACAAAGGAAGGAACTACTTCGTGAAAGCCTCAATCGAACAAGGCAATACTACTGCCAATGCTGCAAGTTTGAACGGGACGACATTGTGTGTTGTCACATACTGAAAGTAATGGAGAACGCTGTGACACGCATGCCCCGCCATTTCATAAGGTGGCGATGGACTTGGGACGCTGACGACGCGTTTGCGCCGCAGACAACAAATGCAGTTCTGGCTGTGCATGACGAGAGACCTGAGGCAACCATGGAAGCCGTGAGGCATGTTGTGTTGACAAAGAACTATGCTGAGCTAATTGATGAAGCGTGCAAGAGTGATGAGACAACGAGAGTCGCAGAAAAACACAGGAAGGCCCTGAAAAGAGAGCTTGATGAGATCAAGAAGAGGAAAGCTGAGGAAGCCTTACACCGGTTCCCCCGCACATCAAGTGTGCCTTCATCCATGGGGCCATCATTTGAAAACTCTGAGATAGGATCTGGAACAGCAAGCACACAAACCCAGGTCAGGAACCCACCCCGTTCCATCACAAAGGGTCGTCCAAGAGAGATAAGGTAAAAATCGGGATTGGAGATTCAAGCAAAACACAAGAAAACGAAGAAAGGGACGGGCAATCCGTAAGCAAAAGTTGGGGCACTGTGACATGGTCATTGTGGACATTTGTTTTGTACCCTATATGCTGTGAACTTTTTTGATTTGGGATAATGACTCTAGAGGGGCTTCAGAAGTTGAAGGAGAATGCATTGAATGGGTAAATGTAGTTGCCATATTGTTGGTACTTAATCTGCCATGTTATGGGTACTTAATTTGCCATGGTATGGGTACTTAATCTGCCATGTTATATGTAGTTAATCTGCCATGCTATTTTATACTAAAAATATGCCATGCTATTTTGTACTAAAAATATGCCATACTATTTTATACTGAAAAATATGCAATGCTAGTTGCACTGGATCTGCCATGTTAGTTGTACTGGATTTGCCATGTTAGTTATGCTGGATCTGCCATGTTAATTATGCTGGATCTGCCGTGTTGTTTGTACTGGATCTGCCATGTTAGCTGTACTGAAAATATGCCATGGTATTTGTAATGACTCTGCATCGCATATATTTATATGACAAAATCGACGCGGTTTAGTGACACATATTGTGTTGTGTGCAATATATGGGAAACAAGTTAGAAAAAGCGTAATGTGCATAAACCGCATCAAAGGTTGTGGCTCCATGATCAACCTACCATGCTAGCCGGTGAAGTTAGTGATGAAATAGGAGAAGCAAAATGTCCAAATGAACAATGACGATGACTTTCGCTAACCATGTCTGATGAACTACATTTGCCATGTTTTAAAACATCGTGATGCATTCAAAACAGCAAACGGGTGATACAAACGATGAAACCACAGTAATAATGATAAATATAAAAAACATATCTGCTGTCACGCCTAAGTAGGTTCACATCCACACATATATTACAGAAACTATTCAAATGTCGCTCACACACCACCACTACATGAAGGAAATATGCCCTAGAGGCAATAATAAAGTTATTATTTATTTTCTTATTTCATGATAAATGTTTATTATTCATGCTAGAATTGTATTAACCGGAAACATAATACATGTGTGAATACATAGACAAATATAGTGTCACTAGTATGCCTCTACTTGACTACCTCGTTGAATCAAAGATGGTTAAGTTTCCTAGCCATGGACAAAAGAGTTGTCATTTGATTAACGGGATCACATCATTAGGAGAATGATGTGATTGACATGACCCATTCCGTTAGCCTAGCACTTGATCGTTTAGTATGTTGCTATTGCTTTCTTCATGACTTATACATGTTCTTGTAACTATGAGATTATGCAACTCCCGTTTACCGGAGGAACACTTTGGGTGCTACCAAACGTCACAACGTAACTGGGTGATTATAAAGGAGTACTACAGGTGTCTCCAAAGGTACATGTTGGGTTGGCGTATTTCGAGATTAGGTTTTGTCACTCCGATTGTCGGAGAGGTATCTCTGGGCCCTCTCGGTAATGCACATCACTATAAGCCTTGCAAGCAATGTGACTAATGAGTTAGTTGCGGGATGATGCATTATGTAACGAGTAAAGAGACTTGCCGGTAACGAGATTGAACTAGGTATTGGATACCGACGATCGAATCTCGGGCAAGTAACATACCGATGACAAAGGGAACAACGTATGTTGTTATGCGGTTTGACCGATAAAGATCTTCGTAGAATATGTAGGAGCCAATATGAGCATCCAGGTTCCGCTATTGGTTATTGACCAAGAATAGTTCTAGGTCATGTCTACATAGTTCTCGAACCCGTAGGGTCCGCACGCTTAAGGTTTCGATGACAGTTATATTATGAGTTTATGAGTTTTGATGTACCGAAGGAGTTCGGAGTCCCGGATGAGATCGGGGACATGACGAGGAGTCTCGAAATGGTCGAGACGTAAAGATCGATATATTGGACGACTATATTCGGAGTTCGGAAAGGTTCCGAGTGATTCGGGTATTTTTCGGAGTACCGGAGAGTTACGGGAATTCGCCGGGGAGTATATGGGCCTTATTGGGCTTTAGGGGAAAGAGAGAGGAGAGGTTGGGCGCCCCCCAAGGACTAGTACGAATTGGACTAGGGGGAGGGGCTGCGCCCCCTCCTTCCTTCTCTTCTCTTCCCCCTTTCCTTGACTCCTACTCCTACTACTTGGAAGGGGGGGAATCCTACTCCCGGTGGGAGTAGGACTCCTCCTTGGTGCGCCTCCTCCTAGGCCGGCCACCCCCTCCCTTGCTCCTTTATATACGGGGGCAGGGGGCACCCCATGACACACAAGTTGATCTACGGATCGTTCCTTAGCCGTGTGCGGTGCCCCCTCCACCATATTCCACCTCGGTCATATCGTCGCGGAGTTTAGGCGAAGCCCTGCGCCGGTAGAGCATCATCATCGTCACCACGCCGTTGTGCTGACGGAACTCATCCCCAAAGCTTTGCTGGATCGGAGCCCGGGGATCGTCATCGAGCTGAACGTGTGCTGAACTCGGAGGTGCCGTACGTTCGGTACTTGAATCGGTCGGATTGTGAAGACGTACGACTACAGCAACCGCGTTGTCATAACGCTTCCGCTTATGGTCTACGAGGGTACGTGGAAAACACTCTCCCCTCTCGTTGCTATGCCATCACCATGATCTTGCGTGTATGTAGGAATTTTTTTTGAAATTACTACGTTCCCCAACAGTGGCATCCGAGCCTAGGTTTTATGCGTTGATGTTCATATGCACGAGTAGAACACAAGTGAGTTGTGGGCGATACAAGTCATACTGCTTACCAGCATGTCATACTTTGGTTTGGCGGTATTGTGAGGTGAAGCGGCCCGGACCGACATTACGCGTACGCTTACGCGAGACTGGTTTCACCGTTACGATCACTTGTGCTTAAAGGTGGCTGGCGGGTGTCTGTCTCTCTCACTTTAGCTGACTCGAGTGTGGCTACGCCCGGTCCTTGCGAATGTTAAAACAACACTAACTTGACGAACTATCGTTGTGGATTTGATGCGTAGGTAAGAACGGTTCTTGCTAAGCCCGTAGCAGCCACGTAAAATTTGCAACAACAAAGTAGAGGACGTCTAACTTGTTTTTGCAGGGCATGTTGTGATGTGATATGGTCAAGACATGATGCTATATTTTATTGTATGAGATGATCATGTTTTGTAACCGAAGTTATCGGCAACTAGCAGGAGCCATATGGTTGTCGCTTTATTGTATGAAATGCAAACGCCCTGTAATTGCTTTACTTTATCACTAAGCGGTAGCGATAGTCGTAGAAGCAATAGATGGCGTAACGACAACGATGCTACGATGGAGATCAAGGTGTCGCGCCGGTGACGATGGTGATCACGACGGTGCTTCGAAGATGGAGATCACAAGCACAAGATGATGATGGCCATATCATATCACTTATATTGATTGCATGTGATGTTTATCCTTTATGCATCTTATCTTGCTTTGATTGACGGTAGCATTTTAAGATGATCTCTCACTAATTATCAAGAAGTGTTCTCCCTGAGTATGCACCGTTGCGAAAGTTCTTCATGCTGAGACACCACGTGATGATCGGGTGTGATAGGCTCTACGTTCAAATACAACGGGTGCAAAACAGTTGCACACGCGGAATACTCAGGTTAAACTTGACGAGCCTAGCATATACAGATATGGCCTCGGAACACGGAGACCAAAAGGTCGAGCGTGAATCATATAGTAGATATGATCAATATAATGATGTTCACCATTGAAACTACTCCATCTCACGTGATGATCGGACATGGTTTAGTTGATTTGGATCACGTGATCACTTAGATGACTAGAGAGATGTCTGTCTAAGTGGGAGTTCTTAAGTAATATGATTAATTGAACTTTAATTTATCATGAACTTAGTCCTGGTAGTATTTTGCAAATTATGTTGTAGATCAATAGCTTGCGTTGTTGCTTTCATATGTTTATTTTGATATGTTCCTAGAGAAAATTGTGTTGAAAGATGTTAGTAGCAATGATGCGGATTGGATCCGTGATCTGAGGTTTATCCTCATTGCTGCACAGAAGAATTATGTCCTTAATGCACCGCTAGGTGACAGACCTATTGCAGGAGCAGATGCAGACGTTATGAACGTTTGGCTAGCTCAATATGATGACTACTTGATAGTTTAGTGCACCATGCTTAACGGCTTAGAATCGGGACTTCAAAGACGTTTTGAACGTCATGGACCATATGAGATGTTCCAGGAATTGAAGTTAATATTTCAAGCAAATACCCGAGTTGAGAGATATGAAGTCTCCAACAAGTTCTATAGCTAAAAGATGGAGGAGAATCGCTCAACTAGTGAGCATGTGCTCAGATTGTCTGGGTACTACAATCGCTTGAATCAAGTGGGAGTTAATCTTCCAGATAAAATAGTGATTGACAGAATTCTCTAGTCACCATCACCAAGTTAGTAGAACTTCGTGATGAACTATAATGCAAGGGATGACGAAAACGATTCCCGAGCTCTTCGTGATGTTGAAATCAACGAAGGTAGAAATCAAGAAAGAGCATCAAGTGTTGATGGTTGACAAGACCACTAGTTTCAAGAAAAAGGGCAAAGGGAAAGAAAGGGAACTTCAAGTAGAATGACAAGCAAGTTGTCACTCCCATGAAGAAGCCCAAAGCTGAACCAAAGCCTGAAACTGAGTGCTTACACTGCAAAGGAAATGGTCACTGGAAACGGAAATACCCTGAATATTTGGTGGATAAGAAGGATGGCAAAGTGAACAAGGGTATATTTGATATACAGGTTATTGATGTGTGCCTTACTAGTGTTTATAGTAGCCCCTGAGTATTTGATACTTGTTCGGTTGCTAAGATTAGTAACTCGAAACAGGAGTTACAGAATAAACAAAGACTAGTTGAAGGGGAAGTGACGATGAGTGTTGGAAGTAGTTCCAAGATTGATATGATCATCATCGCACACTCCCTATACTTTCGGGATTAGTGTTAAACCTAAATAAATGTTATTTGGCATTTGCGTTGAGCATGAATATGATTTGATCATGTTTATTGCGATACGGTTATTCATTTAAAGTTAGAGAATAATTGTTATTCTGTTTACATGAATAAGACCTTCGATGGTTATACACCCAATGAAAATAGTTTGTTGGATCTCGATCATAGTGATACACATATTCATAATATTGATGCCAAAAGATGCAAAGTTAATAATGATAGTGCAACTTATTTGTGGCACTGCCGTTTGGGTCATATCGGTGTAAAGCGCATGAAGAAACTCCATAAAGATGGATTTTCGGAATCACTTGGTTATGAATCATTTGATGCTTGCGAACCGTGCCTTTTGGGCAAGATGACTAAAACTCCGTTCTCCGGAACAATGGAACAAGCTACTGACTTATTGGAAATAATACATACCGATGTATGCGATCCAATGAGTGTTGATGCTCGTGGCAAGTATCATTATTTTCTGACCTTCACAAGATGATTTGAGCAGATATGGGTATATCTACTTGATGAAACATAAGTCTGAAATAGTTGAAAGGTTCAAAGAATTACAGAGTGAAGTGGAAAAATCATCGTAACAAGAAAATAAAGTTTCTGCGATTTGATCGCGGAGACAAATATTTGAGTTACGAGTTTGGTCTTCAATTAAAACAATGTGGAATAGTTTCACAGCTCACGCCACCTGGAACACTACTACGTTATGGTGTGTCCGAACGTCGTAACCGCACTTTATTGGATATGGTGCAATCTATGATGTCTCTTACTGATTTACCACTATCGTTTTGGGGTTATGCATTAGAGACAGTTGCATTCACGTTTAATAGGGCACCATCTAAATCCGTTGAGACGACACCGTATGAACTATGGTTTAGCAGTAAACCTAAGCTGTCGTTTCTTAAAGTTTGGAGTTGCGATGCTTGTATGAAAAAAGGTTTTCAACCTGATAAGCTCGAACCCAAATCGGAGAAGTGCGTCTTCATAGAATACCCAAAGGAAACTGTTGGGTACTCCTTCTATCACAAATCCAAAGGCAAAACATTCATTGCTAAGAATGGATCCTTTCTAGAGAAGGAGTTTCTCTTGAAAGAAGTGAGTGGGAGGAAAGTAGAGCTTGATAAGGTAATTTGTACCTTCTCCCGAATTGGAAAGTAGTGCATCACAGACATCAGTTCCAGTGATTCCTACACCAATTAGCGAGGAAGTTAATGATGATGATCATGAAACTTCAGATCAAGTTGCTACCAAACCTCGTAGGTCTTCCAGAGTAAGATCCGCACTAGAGTGGTACGGTAATCATGTTCTGGAAGTCATGTTACTAGACCATGATGAACCTGCGAACTACGAGGAAGCGATGATGAGCCCAGATTCCACGAAATGGCTTGAGGCCATAAAATCTGAGATATGATCCATGTATGAGAACAAAGTATGGACTTTGATTGACTTGCTCGATGATCAGCAAGCCATGTTAAATAAATGGATCTTCAAGAGGAAGATGGACACTGATAGTAGTGTTACTATCTACTAAGCTTGACTTGTTGCGAAAGTTTTTCAACAAGTTCAAGGTGTTGAATACGATGAGATTTTTTCACTCATATCGATGCTTAAGTCTGTCTGAATCATGTTAGCAATTGCCACATTTTATGAAATCTGGCAAATAGATGTCAAAACTGCATTCCTTAATGGATTTATTAAAGAAGAGTTGTATATGATGCAACCAGAAGGTTTTGTCAATCCTAAAGGAGCGAACAAAATATGCAAGATCCAACAATCTATCTATGGACTGGTGCAAGCATCTCAGAGTTGGAATATACGCTTTGATAAGTTGATCAAAGCATATAGTTTTGTACAGACTTACGGTGAAGCCTGTATTTACAAGAAAGTGAGTGGGAGCACTACAGCATTTCTGATAAGTATATGTGAATGACATATTGTTCATCAGAAATAATGTAGAATTATTCTGCAAAGCATAAAGGAGTGTTTCAAAGGAGATTTTTCAAAGAAAGACCTCGGCAAAGCTACTTACATATTGAGCATCAAGATCTATTGAGATAGATCAAGAAGCTTGATAAGATTTTTAATGAGTACATACCTTGACAAGATTTTTGAAGTAGTTCAAAATGGAACAGTCAAAGAGAGAGTTCTTGCCTGTGTTGCAAAGGCATGAAATTGAGTAAGACTCAAATCCCGACCACAACAGAAAATAGAAAGAGAATGAAAGTCATTCCCTATGCCTTAGCATAGGTTCTATAAAGTATGCTATGCTATGTACCAGACCTATTGTATACCTTGCTCTGAATTTGGCAAGGGAGTACAATAGTGATCTAGGAGTAGATCACTGGACATTGGTCAAGAATATCCTTAGTGAGGACTAAGGAAATATTTCTCGATTATGGAGGTGATAAAAGAGCCCGCAGTAAAGAGTTACATCGGTGCAAGCTTTTACACCGATCCAGATGACTCTAAGTCTCAATCTGGATACATATTGAAAGTGGGAGCAATTAGCTAGAGTAGCTCCGTGCAGAGCATTGCAGACACAGAATATTTGCAAAATACATACGACTCTGAATGTGACAGACCCGTTAACTAAGCTTCTCTCACGAGCAAAACATGATCACACCTTAGTACTCGTTGGGTATTAATCACATAAGCGATGTGAACTAGATTATTGACTCTAGTAAAACCCTTTGGGTGTTGGTCACATGACAATGTGAACTATGGGTGTTAATCATATACAGATATGAATATTGATGTTAAATCACATGGCAATGTGAACTAGATTATTGACTCTAGTGCAAGTGGGAGACTGAAGGAAATATGCCCTAGAGGCAATAATAAAGTTATTATTTATTTCCTTATTTCATGATAAATGTTTATTATTCATGCTAGAATTGTATTAACCGGAAACATAATACATGTGTGAATACATAGACAAACATAGTGTCACTAGTATGCCTCTACTTGACTAGCTCGTTGAATCAAAGATGGTTAAGTTTCCTAGCCATGGACAAAGAGTTGTCATTTGATTAACGGGATCACATCATTAGGAGAATGATGTGATTGACATGACCCATTCCGTTAGCCTAGCACTTGATCGTTTAGTATGTTGCTATTGCTTTCTTCATGACTTATACATGTTCCTGTAACTATGAGATTATGCAACTCCCGTTTACCGGAGGAACACTTTGGGTGCTACCAAACGTCACAACGTAACTGGGTGATTATAAAGGAGTACTACAGGTGTCTCCAAAGGTACATGTTGGGTTGGCGTATTTCGAGATTAGGTTTTGTCACTCCGATTGTCGGAGAGGTATCTCTGGGCCCTCTCGGTAATGCACATCACTATAAGCCTTGCAAGCAATGTGACTAATGAGTTAGTTGCGGGATGATGCATTACGTAACGAGTAAAGAGACTTGCCGGTAACGAGATTGAACTAGGTATTGGATACCGACGATCGAATCTCGGGCAAGTAACATACCGATGACAAAGGGAACAACGTATGTTGTTATGCGGTTTGACCGATAAAGATCTTCATAGAATATGTAGGAGCCAATATGAGCATCTAGGTTCCGCTATTGTTTATTGACCAAGAATAGTTCTAGGTCATGTCTACATAGTTCTCGAACCCGTAGGGTCCGCACGCTTAAGGTTTCGATGACAGTTATATTATGAGTTTATGAGTTTTGATGTACCGAAGGAGTTCGGAGTCCCGAATGAGATCGGGGACATGACGAGGAGTCTCGAAATGGTCGAGACGTAAAGATCGATATATTGGACGACTATATTCGGAGTTCGGAAAGGTTCCGAGTGATTCGGGTATTTTTCGGAGTACGGGAGAGTTACGGGAATTCCCCGGGGAGTATATGGGCCTTATTGGGCTTTAGGGGAAAGAGAGAGGAGAGGTTGGGCGCCTCCCAAGGCCTAGTCCGAATTGGACTAGGGGGAGGGGCTGCGCCCCCTCCTTCCTTCTCTTCTCTTCCCCCTTTCCTTGACTCCTACTCCTACTACTTGGAAGGGGGGGGGGGAATCCTACTCCCGTGGGAGTAGGACTCCTCCTTGGTGCGCCTCCTCCTAGGCCGGCCACCCCCCCTTGCTCCTTTATATACGGGGGCAGGGGGGCACCCCATGACACACAAGTTGATCTACGGATCGTTCCTTAGCCGTGTGCGGTGCCCCCCTCCACCATATTCCACCTCGGTCATATCGTCGCGGAGTTTAGGCGAAGCCCTGCGCCGGTAGAGCATCATCATCGTCACCACGCTGTTGTGCTGACGGAACTCATCCCCGAAGCTTTTCTGGATCGGAGCCCGGGGATCGTCATCGAGCTGAACGTGTGCTGAACTCGGAGGTGCCGTACGTTCGGTACTTGAATCGGTCGGATCGTGAAGACGTACGACTACATCAACCGCGTTGTCATAATGCTTCCCCTTACGGTCTACGAGGGTACGTGGACAACACTCCCCCCTCTCGTTGCTATGCCATCACCATGATCTTGCGTGTATGTAGGATTTTTTTTTGAAATTACTACGTTCCCCAACACTACATAGTAGCCTACGCGGGGTTGCAGTCATAACATAGCACACGAACATAGTTTTTGACGAGAACAAAAGAGATAGTACCTTACATTCCTCGGCAACAGAATGTAAGGTATGCGTCCGGTGTGTATCGCCGCGTGATCGCTTGTACCTCTTGATGACTTTCTTGACAGCTTCCTCCACAAACTCGCGTGCTCCAGACCGCTATTGTTGAAATCTTCATTCGTCAACCAGTTCCATGTGTATGTTTTCTGGAGCTCAACGACCGTTGTAGCTGTGATAGCGGGGCAAGTCTACCTTCCCACTTTGCAAAGTATTCCAACGTGTGAAAGCCACAGTCCGTCCTGCACAATAAAAGGAGTCAGGTGAACTCGCAAAAAAGGACAGACATAGCAGTGATAGACTTCAATTCAGATGTAACAACAAAAAGAGGGGTTGGATTGATGTAAATGGCACATGGAGGATGGGGGTAGGAAATTACGTGTTCCCTTGCTTCATCGTCGCCACGTACTCAACCGGGAAATGTCTGATCTGGACCTTTGAGTGTTCGTAGTGACGGTTCCATGTCTCTTTGAGGTTGTTGATGAAGAATTCAGCATGCGTAGTAAGGTCTGCATCAGCTGCCGAACGGATTGAATCAAGCACCTCAAAGCGTTGGTTCTTCAGGTCAAGACAGATCGCATAGTGGTGACCACACTTGTCGTGTTGGTCATGTGGTGCAAGCTCCTGAAACATGGGGAACATGACCTGCATTTAAAAGTGAGGGAAATGAGAAGCAGAGTTCACATGAAGAACCGCAGAGGGACAAAAAAAGTAGAATCATGTAGACTGTTTGGTTGTGGGTGGGGGTAGTTGAAAGAAAGTTGCCATCCATGTATGAACAAATTTTGCCGTGTATTTTTCTATGAAGTTGCCACACAGTTTGTACGAGATGCAGGAAATCAAAAAGTCAGTTTGCATGGCAGCTATTGCCACATGAAACATCTGCCACATGAACAGAGTGCAGAAGATGGCAAAAAACCATACCATGTGAACAAAAAGTGCAAACAGGGAAGGAATACTCACATATTTCTTCATTGTGAGCTTGAATTCACCGTGTTGTGCAAAATTCTTCCTCAGGATTTTGTGGTGGAAGTCACCATCCCATATTTTGCAGGTCACATGTAATGCATGATTGTTTTCCCGGCACACACATCCATATGATTGTTGATGTAGTCAATCCCGCATGCAACTACGTTCGTCGACATTTTATCGTTTGGCCTCACGGACTCGGCAAGATCACCCAGGTCGACGTACGTCGCTTCGCATTGAATGACCTTGGTTCTGTCCAAACATGAGCTGTATGAAAACTATATAACATGAAAGAATCATGCGTACTAAGTAAAAAATGAAAGAAGTAAAACGTAAGCGGATCATGTATAGAAAGTACAAAAAAAGAAGATGAATGGTAAAAAAAGGAACAAAGCAAAATGAGAGATTATGGGGGTGTGGTCATTTACGCTTTTAGCTCCTTCATGTGCTTGCTGCTGGACCTCGCATTTCCAAAACGCTTGACAATATCGTACAGATGGGTCTGTTCCTTAGTTGCCCTGAATTCGGGCTCGTAGTCTTCCGCGGGAGGTGGGTGAACTACCCTCTGCTGCCTCACAGAACTAGGGGTGGCACTCCTGATGGTATCCTCAGATACCGTATCTGCAGGCACATTGGAACTTGATTGGCCTTGCCCTCGTGAGGTCCTACTATGCAATGTTGCCTCCTCGATCCTGCGGTAAGCTTCATCAAGTGATGGTGAAATCTCCTCAGGGGTGGCTGCAAGGATAAAAAAAGTGGATTAGGATGCATAGAAATCAAAAACATATGCATTGTGAGAAGATAGGGTGCATTATGTGAGATGTATGAACAAAAAAGTGGGGAGTTGCCATGTGTGGTGCATCTGTAGTGGCCATGGTGTGGCAATTGCAGTTGCCATGTAGTTGCACTGTAGTTGCCATCTGGTTTGACTGTAGTTGCCATGTCGCAGCAACTACAGTTGCCATGTTGTGCTAACTAAACTAGACATGTGCTTGTCGAGTGGAGAAAATGCAGCATGGAAACAAAAAAAGTACAGATGGCATAGTGCAGCAACTCTAGTTGCCATGTGTAATGCACTGTATTTGCCATGTGACAGCAACTACAATTGCCATGTTGAATCAACTTCAGTTGCCATGTGGTTGCTCAAAAAAATGTGAAATGCAGCATGGCAGCAAAAATAATGTAGGTGACATGGTGCATCAAATTCAGTTGCCATGTCATCACATATCAGTTGCCCATCATGAGTGAGGACCCCCCCAAGAAAATACAATTGCGACAAAAGTCAAAGTACAAAGATGTATACAAGAAAATGATATAAGCAGATGATAAATGTACCTTGAACTATCAGCTCTGCAAACTTGACAGCCTTCCTGCCCTCGACCATTGGCTGCGCCATCATTGCGGGCATGCCTCCCGGGAAAGCAAATGCAACTGGCATAGGATCTGGCACCACTAGTTCATCTTGACTGATGCCAAGACTGAAGCTCGGTGGGGTGAAGGCCATTGGGTGCATCTCATGCCTACTTGCCAGACCACGAACAACTTGCGGGGCAGAATCCAAAGGTGAAAGATCAACAAACATATCTGAATCGGCCGCTACAGAATGATCGGGCTTATTTGTAGGGTGGGGCGTCTTGTCAGCGGTATCAGCCGCAACTTTCTTGACAATCTTCTTGTTTGGGCTGTATGGGACACCCACATTGACTGGGAGCTTGGAAGTGCGCAAATTTAAGCTGGGGATTTCCACTGTGGGTAAAGGCGCACTCTGCTCCGGACGTTCACCTGCGTCACTCGTGCCCGGCTTGACACATGCATCAGTTGTGCTCCGGTCTTCCGGTTTCTCCATCGCATTGCTTGTGGCAGGTGGGGGGAACAGTGTGGACGCAGGGACATAACCAGACTCGTCTCTGCTGCTCCTAGCTACAGCCGGTGCATTGGGTATGGCTGTTGATTGCTTGCGGGGGCTACGACGCCTAGGTGGAAGACCAGCACGCCAAACGATTGCCTTAGCAGTATCTGCACCAACAGGAGCTGGAGCTGTTGTGCCAAGACTCTCACCTGTAGATGGCATATCATTGTGAACTGCCGCCTCAGCCGCTTCTGTCGTGGACACAGGAGTGTCACCACACACGCGCTTGGAATCAGTGTCGGATGAGCGGGAATCTTCCTTGCTTAGGTTGGTCTCGGGAGCGTCCACTTCAACGCTTGCTGATGGGGTGGCATGGCTCACAGCAACATCCTTCATTGCCAGAAGAGTTGGCAATATTTCAGCTGTCCTGGCAGATACCGACTCGTCACTCCCCGATGTACGGATGCCTGTTGTTCTGGCCTGCACATCTGCAGCCGGCGGAGATGGTCAGCCACTTGCATCAGAGTTAGTCGGAACAGTTGATGGTGCAACAGCAGTATTGTCGCCTGGCGCCTCGTGAACATCTGAGTTGCTCCCTGTTGACAACTTTGAATGCAGGCATTCGAGTGGGTCCTTAATGATATGCTTGGACCCGCGCATAGTAGTCTTCTTCACCCTGCAAAAAAATAAAGCACATGAAAAAGGTATTAAAAATGAACAAAATATATTTGCCATGATAGAAATCTTAAAAAAAATGAAAAACAAGTGGAAAAGCTGGTAGTTGCCATGTAAGGGGAACATGAGTTGCCATATGACATAGTTGGCAGTTGCCATACAAAATCCATCAGTAGTTGCCATATTAGCCAACTTGAAGAATGATAAAAATGACTGAGCACTATGGGATGAGCACACAAGCGAACGATAAATATGGTAGTTGCCATTAGGTACAGTAAGAGTTGCCATTTGGCCTAGATGCCAGTTGCCATGTAAAAACCAATAGGAGTTGCCATATTCTTGAAAATGAAGGAAGAAATCATTTGGAAAAACATCAGTTGCCACGTGGGGGACGATGACAGAAGACCATGTGACAAGCTGAACAGTTGCATTGGAAAATCAAGAAGAAAATAGCACTATGTCAATGAAAGCACATGGAGAAACCTACTTCTTGACTGGCTTCCTCAAGTCTGGCAACACGACAGGATCCCCGATGTTGGTCGTCGTCGTACGAGGAGAAGACCTGGTGGAAGGGGTGTCACCGGCAATGGGGGCACCTTTGTTCAACCGAGCAGAAACACGGGTTGTCGTTAGCGCCTGTTTCTTCGTAACTGCTTGTCCACCAGCGGTCGATTCGCTGCACGTATGAGATGGGAAAAAAGGTGGCAATTGTCAAACAACAAACTCATTGCCGCGCTTGACAAAAAGCAAGTGCAGGAAAGGGATGAGTCTATTCCAATAAAATAGACAAAGCAAAAAACTAAAATTAAAGTCGAACCTCCTCCTTGCAGCTACGGGATCGGTCCTAGACCTCTTGCCAGGAGAACCCTGCCCAACATCCTCGGGAGCCCTCCCCCTCCTTGATGTCAACACCCCCTTGCCTCTCGCAGCCGTATGTTCTTTGACTTTCTCTAGTGGGGGGACATCTGTTGCATCCTTGCCCTTGTTAGCACCTACGCGAACTTCAGCATGTTCATCGTCATCGGTGTCCTATTGCACATTCTCCATGTCATCGTCGTCATCCTTGCTGAGGCCAGCGTCTCCATCTAGATCATCTTGTGTGTCACCGGGCTCTTGGGAACTGTTGTAGTCATACCGGCCACGGCAACCGGTTGGCCGATGTGTATGTTCTGGGACAAATGAAGTGAACTGCCTCGCAACCGCGTCGCTGTCAGAGCCACTGAGGGACGTCCACCCCTCAACCAACTTCTTGAGCAAGCCGGTCATTCCGGATGCAAACTGCCCAATTAGATGCTCAACAGGTGCCCTCGCCTGTGCACGAAACAAGAAGCATCAACAACCACCCATATTGCAGTCACTTGCGCGCCATCAACAAATAATCCACGGCAAACCATAGATGTAGATATTTTGATTACCTCAGTAGGGCAAGACGGAGCTGAGTGCACGTCCATCAACTTTTCAAAGTTTTGAGGCCCCCAAACACGCTGTAGTCTATAGCATGCTTGGCCATCAGCTAGAAAAAACAAAAAAAATAGCAAGGATGTAAGAGATAGAAGGTAAGTTTCAGCATGAATGAAAGAGTTCCCATGTGGAGTGAAACATGGATACAATACGCAGACAACCATGGATAACAAAAGGTAGTCATCCCTTATGAACCACGGACAGTTGCCTCATGTCAAATTTGTAAACATGTCGTGTAGAGATTGAAACCAAAACTAACCTGCAGTTTTCCATATTTGGTATTAGTTACCCTGTCTGCGGCAAGCACAACCTTGATAGTGTTGATAGTCCACGCAGAAACAGCAAACTTGTGCATAGGCGGCGGGCCTCCTATCCCAGTGAAATCCACGGTGGACAAATCAAGACAGTCGACATACATGAGCTGATTTAAAACAAATTTACAAAGAAAGAAGTATCAGTTTCCATCATAGGTACTTTTGTAGTAAAAAAACAGGATAATCTATGTTCCCATAATAATCAAGTTGATGTGTATGAAAAGAATGGAATAAAAAGAAGTTGCCTTATGTATGTGCTAGTTGCCATCATAGTGTGATGGCAATTGCCATATTGCTAAGATGGCAGTTGCCATCATAGTGTGATAGCAGTTGCCATACTAATATAATATCAGTTGCCATATTGTCATTATGACAGTTGCCATATTGTCATTATGGCAGTTGCCATCTTGTTATGATCAGGTTGCCATGCATGAATAAAAGAGTGTTAAAAAACAGTGTTCACAGAAAGAACTAGTAAAAAAATACCATTAAATGCAGTCGACAACCCTTTTGGTACATCTTGCTTGAGAATGCATCGTGCAGGAAGTCGGCAATAAACTTACACCAATTCATGTTCTTCACATTTTTCAGATCCGCCTGCACCACACAAAATTTCAGGGCAAAAAGGTTGCCGCATCAGAAATCAAATGGAAAAAAACATCGAAAACACTGGCAGTCACTAGCTTTACACATGACATCGGAGCCAAAAAAGATTGAAGGAAAATAAAGTAGTAAAGATGGATCATTCACCAGGATGGGGAAGCATTTGTTGCTTGGGCGAAGAGAAGTGGTCAGCGCGAAAACAGCCAAGATGAGGTACATGAGTAGCTTCATCTTGAAAACATCTCCATGCGTCGTCATGGCCTGCAGCGAATCTGCCAGTGCAGACGTGTTCGGCATGGATTCCAATCCAGGAAACAAACAGGGGAACAACGCTTCCTCTATCTCATTATTGACCTCGTACGGGACTTTGATATGTCCACGAGGCACACCCAAAGTACAGAACACGGATTCCTTGTTCAATGGTAGTCTTCCACGTCCCGGAATCACGAATTCCCTGGAGACGGGGTGGTAGATCTCACCAAGCCAGTCGCATACATAGTTGACAAGGTTCGTGCACCGAACATCCATCAGAGCATGCATGCCCATCTCAGCAGCAGCTCCCTTCTGATCGTCGGTGAATTTGTTAGTCAACGCAATCAGTCGTTCTTGGGAGGCTCTGTTGTGAATACGTTTCTTCTTCTGCAAGAAACAGACAAGAAGTGATCAGTTGTTGCCATGTTTTGCAATGTCATGAAATTTTAGTTCATGACAGACGACTGCAAGCTCGAGGTGCCAACCAGTAACATAAAGCAGGAGGAGGGGCGGGGATGTGTGGACAGTTACCTCATCACCCTCTTTTCTCCGTCCAGTTGCCCGATTACGCTGTGGTGGATCCAGGAAATCATCATCATCAATTTGATGATCGCCACGAGCCATTCTGCTGAAATAGGAACAGACCAAAATGTCATGGTGGAAATGTAAAATGCAAGAGGTAAGCAGTTGCCACCTAACAGAAAATGTCAACTAGTGAATGCAAAAAAATAATATGAACACACACGCACCCCTCCTATGATTGTCGAAAACATAAACGTGGCAAGTAAGCGCGTTGGTTGCATTATCAAGTAAAAAAAGTGTACAGATGGTAAATGCACTTGAAAACAAAAATGTTGAAGATGCCATGTTAGCCCAAGATAGTACAATAGAAAGTCACAAAATCCTCCACATCACAAAAACTAAGATGTGGCAGCTCACACACTGTCCTAAAAATACACCAATCAAATGCCACCTGTTCAGCGGCAGAAATGTGCTAGGGTGAAATTGCCGTGCTGAAATGCAACACATACTACAAAAAAAGCAATGAACCCACATCTAATCAAGAACCTGAAAATTGCCACAGTGTGTTCAGATATCACAAAGTCATTGTGGCAAAACGAAAAAATTGCGTCTGCAGTACAATGAATTTTCCACATTGTACTGACTGTAACATGGCAACAGACATGATGTGGTAAGCCAAAAACTTGCCACATGCAAAGCGTATGTATGGCATCTGACACAATTGATATGCAAAATTGGTTGCCACATTATGCAGCCAATTTGCCACACTGTCCTATATGCATTATGGCAACAGACACTGTGTTCACATTCCATTTGCCACATGAATATGCTATCCAAGTCGCAACAGGCACACTTGATGTGCACATTAGTTGCCGTCCAGTGCAGTTGGCTGCTGAAACTGCATTGACTACCGATTTACTACACTTTACCATTCACACCATGTGGTAACTATCACAAATCATTCACAAAAATATTAGTTGCCACAAGGAAAAAGAATGTTTGTGGCTACTATCACATTAATTCACCAAATTAGTTGCCACATGCAAGAGCGTGTGTGTGGCAACTATCACAATCATTCAATAAAATAGTTGTCGCATGGGGAAGCTTATTTGTGGCAACTATCACAGTCATTTCAGTAAGTTTGTTGCCGCATGGGAAAACACGTTTGTGGCAACTATCACATTTGTTCAGGAAGTTAGTTGCCATATAATCATGATAGTTAATCAAACTACCAAGTTTGCCTCATACTACAGTTTCAAAAACCAACTAACTAGATCTAGGGTTCAATGGCAACTACAGTGAGTTCAAATTCAACCTCAAAGTTCTCCCTCGAACTGATTGCAAACACCAACTCGAACCAATGCGCATCAAACAAACCGGGGGACACCTGCCCAATCCAAAGGCAAGACTAGTGCGTGCCTTCGGACAGGCATAACCACACCGACGAGGCCGCCGCCGCGGCGGCGACGAAACTCCCCGGTGCCACCAAAAACGGCTAGCAGACGACTTCGCCACCGGCGGGAACGCCGACGCATCGCCGAATCGCCTGAATCTCTACGAATCTCGATCGAGGAATCGAATAGGGAGGGAAGGGGGAAAAATGCAGGAAGGGATTGCGAGAGTTGAAGCGAGCATTACCTTCAACCCGTATGCGCTCCGGCGAAGCCGCTCCGTTCCGGCGACCACCACCGACGGCTGCGAACACCATCGATTCTTCCACCTCCGCCGTCGCCTTCTCCCCTCGCCTTCTCCTCCAATGGTTTGAAGTGCGAGAGGGTTGTGCCAGTAACTGCGGTGCGGGTGTGAGTAAATGGAACCGTGAGGGAGAGGGGGCAGAGGTGTGCAACGTGTTTGACGTCAACCGCGGTCGGCGCCTGGCGTGCGGGCGCATAGCAGTTCCACCGCACGCCCCCGAGTGGCAACCGCTGACCACGGGAGGGCAACCAACGTGCGGGCGAACTGACTCGCATATCGCACACGTGCCTCGTCCTACGTGGCGCAGAAAAACAACCGGATTGTGCCAAGATTCGTGCACAAAGTACCCAACGGTGATGCTGGCGTGTGGTCAAGATGGTTAACGCCCACACGTGTGGGCGTTAACATTTCCGTTTTTTATTTATCAATTTACTTCTTCAGATTTGAGTTTGATGGGCCTGGTTAACTTGGATTGATAGGGCTAGGATAGAAAATATTTCACTTTGCCCCTTGAGTTGCTCCCGAGCGGAGGATATCAGACCTTAACCATCGCCGCACCTTTAATCCAAGGTTACTACTTGCGACTGTTACAACCAGCTCTGGGTGCGGTGGCTGTGGGCCTCATCTCCGGCAGGAGTGGGGGTCCTTCTGAAGTGTCATGTGCATGTGGAGCTAGAGCTCCAAGCGGTTTTTGGGTGGCAACGCTGCTTGAGATGTGGGTCGCCTGTATTGCTAGAGACATGGCTGGTAGGGGAGTATTGTGGCGCGGATGCGATCTACTGGGTTGGTCCATCCATGGGAAAGGCCATGCACCCTTAGATGTAGTGGTCTAGCGATTGACCGCGGGAGGACGAGGAGGAGGTGGCTGTGAATGAGGTTGATGACAATTATGGATGTCATATGCATTGTGAATTTTGAGTTCTACGCCTTATACCACGTAGTGATGTGTCCTCCGTTGTGATGACTCACTACTAGGGAAAAGTCTAGCAGCAGCTCGGGTTTTAGGCCTATCAGTAGTGCGAGACGATGCGCTACTGATAAGGCGCTACAGCTAACGTGTAGCAGTAGCGCCTGTCGTCCCACGCTACTGCTATACATGGATAGCTGTAGCGTGCTTCACAGAAGAGCGCTGCTGATATTATCTGCAGCGCTTTTACAGGGAAGCGCTACTGGTAAGGCGGTGCTACTATTAACTTTTTCCCCTTGCTACTACTAGTTTTATTATTTTTTTCTGCATATTTGTTTTGTATTTGAATAGGCTTTATACAATAATCTTTAGCATATCATACACATACAAATGTAATCATAGCATATACATACAACTAGTCTCATCAAATCATGTCATCATCATAATCATCATCAAACACAAAGTGGTCTCTCGTCATCATCTCGAAAATAGCGATACAAGTCTCGATTACTTGCAAATACATCGTCATCCATCTAAACAATGATATACGCGAGAAGAGCTATCACTTTGAGTGAGAGCAGAACTATGCAGTACATGAGTTCGTATCCCTCTCTCGCATTAGCGTGAACCTAAACTAACTACTGCATGTCGCTCGGAAACCGGAAACCGGTACACCTGGGCCTGACACTCCGGCCACTCATCGTATATATACTCCTAGCGTAGCACTTCTTCGCCATCGATAATCTATGCACCTGCATCGTCACATGAGTCGATGATATGCAACATATATAGTTGAGAAACAGAAAGAGACAGACTTGGCAAAAATAGAAACAACATATCATAAGCATAAATAACAAAGTTCATCGTATCCAAAATGCCCTAACTAGAGTGATCTTCGCTAGTCGAGGAGGAGGACGGTTTAATTACATCACAAATAAAGTTTCGTCATGCATAACTCAAAGTTTTGTCATACAAAAAGTATGGACTAAACGGACACATTGTCATATGTCGACAATCACTCCAACAGGTCATGCCATCCATACATGTTAGGAAGATAGTCCCCGAGCTTAGTGAAAGGCTTCATGTCGAGACGCTGAGAGGCTACCCATGTTCGGACGTCTTCCCGCGACATTTGTCCTTCTTCGTAGAACATCCCTATTTTTCCAACGACCTCCTTCATGATGATTTGGGCAAGTCGCACTTGTAACATCCCCAACATCTCACTACAGTAATCCCCCTCTAATAGTGGCCACATCATCATGATCACTTTGCCATCTGACACTTGTCCAAAATCAAAGCCTTTTTTCCATTTGAAATGCATGTCAAATATTTGTTTCTTCCGTCATGCAATCAAAATAGTTCACCCTATGGAAAATAATCCCTAAATATTTTTCATGTTGAAACCAACATTTTTGGAATCCCCAAATTGCCCCTAGAAATTATTCCAGTGGTCCAACAACATTATTTCGACTCTTTGCATTTTCCAAAAATGTTTGCACCATTCAAATTGCCCTCAAACTTTTTGGTGCCCTCTTAGTTTATTGTCAAGTAATTATGTGCCAAGTCTCATGATCAACCAAATCGTTTGCTAGCTCTCTAATTACAGAAGTAGCTATTTCGTTTCTTAAAAAAGGGCTAACAAGCTCCTGTGCACTTAGGCCTGCTAGCTACAGTACACCACAGCCCAGCCCACCTCCACCAACCCCCACTCCCCCGGTCGTCTCCCTCCCCACTGTTCGAACGACCGGGGCGCTCGCGTTTGTCCCCGAGCGCCTCGCCTGCCCGCGCCACTACAATCCCCGGAGGGGATAAGGTCGCTGACGCCACGCCCCCTCGATTCCCTCTCCCACTTGCTCCTCCCCACCCACTCCCCCTCATACTCTCTCTCCCTCACGCTCGCCTCCCTCCTCCAGATCCCTCGCGATCGCCGCACCACCATCGCGGCCACCGGCCTCCCTGTGTTGCGTGGTCGTGCCCCCGGGGACCGTAGTGCTTCGCTTCATCGACCCCACCCCGAGATCGACGCTGGGGAGCTTCACCTGCGCCGCCCACGACCGTCTCATCCTCGGCATCGCGACAAAACCACCATCGATCCGCGTCGACCCGCCTCTCCGACTCGTATCCGGCCGCTGCGACGCCTCCCGACTCCTCCTCGAGCCCACTTGTGCACACCTACACGGCCCGGTGAGCTTCTCCGTCCATTTTCCCACCTTCTCCTTTGCTTCCGTCATCGTGCATCACCCGTACCTGCGCCCGTGGCGCCCCGGCCATCACCGCACTGACCTGCGCTCGCCGGGCCACGCCCTTCACCCTGCGCCGGGCCGCGCACCGCACAGCGCCCCACCGTCACTCGCGCGCGCCCCCCTCCTGTTGCGCTGGCCCATCGCGACTGCAACCCTCTCCGGCTGGCCGCGCTGTGGTCACGGCCCCGTCGGCGCTTGCTGCCGCCCCCTTCCCTCCCCACGCGCGGTTGCGACCGCCCCGTGCCTGCTCGCCGGTCGTCCCCTTCGCCCCACTGCTGCCGATGCAGCTCGTTCCACCCGCGTCACCTGGATTATTCTGAGTAGTAAATAGGATTCGTATAGTAGAACAGTTATTTGGAATAGCTCCAAATAGAGCGTGGTAGCTGCATCTAGGAGATGACATAGAGATTTGTAAAGCACACACGGATCTGAAAGATTAAGACCCGTTGACTAATAAACCTCTCTCACAAGCGAGATATGATCAAACACCATGGCTGTTGGATTCAATACAATCACATAATGATGTGAACTAGATTATTGACTCTAGTGCAAGTGGGAGACTGTTGGAAATATGCCCTAGAGGCAATAATAAAATGGTTATTATTGTAATTCCTTGTTCATGATAATTGTCTATTGTTCATGCTATAATTGTATTAACTGGAAACCGTAATACATGTGTGAATACATAGACCACAACATGTCCCTACTGAGCCTCTAGTTGACTAGCTCATTGATCAATAGATGGTTATGGTTTCCTGACCATGGACATAGGATGTCATTGATAACGGGATCACATCATTAGGAGAATGATGTGATGGACAAGACCCAATCCTAAGCATATCACAAGATCGTATAGTTTGTTTGCTAAGAGCTTTTCTAATGTCAAGTATGATTTCCTTAGACCATGAGATTGTGCAACTCCCAGATACCGTAGGAATGCTTTGGGTGTACCAAACATCACAAGTAACTGGGTGGCTATAAAGGTGCACTACAGGTATCTCTGAAAGTGTCTGTTGGGTTGGCACGAATCGAGAATGGGATTTGTCACTCCGTATGACGGAGAGGTATCTCTGGGCCCACTCGGTAATGCATCATCATAATGAGCTCAATGTGACTAAGTAGTTAGTCACGAGATCATGCACATTACGGAACGAGTAAAGTGACTTGCCGGTAACGAGATTGAACGAGGTATTGGGATACCGACGATCGAATCTTGGGCAAGTAACGTACCGATTGACAAAGGGAATTGTATACGGGATTGCTTGAATCCTCGACATTGTGGTTCATGCGATGAGATCATCGTGGAACATGTGGGAGCCAACATGGGTATCCAGATCCCGCTATTGGTTATTGGCCGGAGAGATGTATCGGTCATGCCTGCATGGTTCTTGAACCCGTAGGGTCTACACACTTAAGGTTCGATGACGTTAGAGTTGTTATGGAAAATAGTATGTGGTTACCGAAGGTTGTTCGGTGTCCCGGATGAGATCCCGGACGTGACGAGGAGCTCTGGAATGGTCCGAAGGTGAAGATCGATATATTGGACGAAGGGTATTGGAGTCCGGAATTGTTTCGGGGGTACCAGGTGATGACCAGCATGTCCGAAAGGGGTTTCGGAGGTCCCGGCAAGTGTTGGGGGGGCTTATGGGCCAAGGGGAGGGGGCACATCAGCCCACTAAGGGGCTGAGCACCCCTCCCACCCCATCTCACGTAACCTGGAGAGGTAGGGGCGCCACCCCTAGGGCAGCCTCCCCTCCCGGCTTGGGGGGCAAGTTTCCTAAGGGGTGGGGGCGCCCAAACCCATCTACGGTTTCCCCTGGTCGTCGCCCCCTCCTCTAGATCCATCTAGAGGGGCCGGCCCCCTCTCCCCTTCCCCCTATATATAGTGAGGGGGTGGGAGGGCAGCCACACCCTTGCCCCTGGCGCAGCCCCTCCCTCCTCGTACATCTCCTCCTCCTCCGCAGTGCTTGGCGAAGCCCTGCTGGAGAACCACAAGCTCCACCAACACCATGATGTCATGCTGTCGGAGTTCTCCCTCAACTTCTCCTCTCCCCTTGCTGGATCAAGAAGGAGGAGACGTCCCCAGGCTGTACGTGTGTTGAACGCGGAGGCACCGTCCGTTCGGCACTAGACCGGATCTTCCGCGATTTGAATCGCCATGAGTACGACTCCATCAACCACGTTTTTGTAACGCTTCCGCTTAGCGATCTTCAAAGGTATGAAGATGCTCATCCTGTCCCTCTCTTGTTGCTAGAATCTCCATAGATTGATCTTGGTGTTGCTTAGAAAATTTTGAATTTGTGCTACGTTCCCCAACAGTGGCATCATGAGCTAGGTCTATGTGTAGATTCTATGCACAAGTAGAACACAAAGTAGTTGTGGGCGATGACTTGTTCAATATGCTTACTGTTACTAGTCCTATCTTGTTTCGACGGTATTGTGGGATGAAGCGGCCCGGACCGACCTTACATGTACGCTTACGTGAGACAGGTTCCACCGACTGACATGCACTTGTTGCATAAAGGTGGCTAGCGGGTGCCAGTCTCTCCCACTTTAGTCGGATCAGATTCGATGAAAAGGGTCCTTATGAAGGGTAAATAGCAATTGCATATCACCGTTGTGGCTTTTGCGTAGGTAAGAAATGTTCTTTCTAGAAACCCATAGCAGCCACGTAAAACATGCAACAACAATTAGAGGACGTCTAACTTGTTTTTGCAGGGTATTGATACGTCCATTTTTCATCATGCTTTTATATCAATATTTATTGCATTATGGGCTGTTATTACAGATTATATCTCAATACTTATGGCTATTCTCTCTTATTTTACAAGGTTTACCATGAAGAGGGGGAATGCCGGCAGCTGGAATTCTAGCTGGAAAAGGAGCAAACGTTGGAAACCTATTCTGCACAACTCCAAAAGTCCTGAAACTCCACGAAACAACTTTTTGGATTTATTAAGAATTTATGAGCGAAAGAAATAGGCCAGGGGGCCCACACCCTGTCCAGGAGACAGGGGGGCGCGCCCCCCCTATAGGGCGTGACCCCCTATCTCCTGGGCCCCATGGTGGGCCTCTGGCGTCCATCTTTTTCTATACGAAGGGTTTTCCCCTAGAAAAAATCGTGGGCAAGCTTACGGGATGAAACTTCGCCGCCACGAGGCGGAACCTTGGTGGAATCAATCTAGGGCTCTGGCGGAGCTGTTCTGCCGGGGACACTTCCCTCCGGGAGGGGGAAATCATCACCAACGTCATCACCAAAGATCCTCTCATCGGGATGGGGTCAATCTCCATCAACATCTTCACTAGCACCATCTCATCTCAAAACCCTAGTTCATCTCTTGTATGCACTCTTGTATCAAAACCACAAATTGGTACCTGTGGGTTGCTAGTAGTGTTGATTACTCCTTGTAGTTGATGCTAATTGGTTTACTTGGTGGAAGATCATATGTTCAGATCCTTTATGCATATTATTACTCCTCTGATTATGAACATGAATATGTTTTGTGAGTAGTTACATTTGTTACTGAGGACATGGGTGAAGTCTTGCTATTAGTAGTCATGTGAATTTGGTATTCGTTCGATATTTTGATGAGATGTATGTTGTCTCTCCTCTAGTGGTGTTATGTGAACGTCGACTACATGACACTTCACCATTATTTGGGCCTAGAGGAAGGCATAGGGAAGTAATAAGTAGATAATGGGTTGCTAGAGTGACAGAAGCTTAAACCCTAGTTTATGCATTGCTTCGTTAGGGGTTGATATGGACCCATATGTTTAATGATGTGTTTTGGTTTACCTTAATACTTCTTTTTGTAGTTGCGGATGCTTGCAATAGGGGTTAATCATAAGTGGGATGCTTGTCCATGTTAGGGCAGTACCCAAGTGCCGATCCACCCACATATCAAATTATCAAAGTACCAAACGCGAATCTTATGAACATGATGAAAACTAGCTTGACGATAATTCCCAATGTGTCCTTGGGAGCTCTTTCCTCATTATTAGAATTTGTCCAGGCTTATCCTTTGCTACATAAAGGATTGGGCCACCTTGCTGCACTTTATTTACTTTATTTACTTTTTGCTCATTACTATTTGTCCTATCACAAAACTATCTATCACCTACTATTTCAGTGCTTGCAGAGAAAACCTTACTAAAAACCGCTTATCATTTCCTTCTGCTCCTCATTGGGTTCGACCCTCCTACTTATCAAAAGGACTACGATAGATCCCCTACACTTGTGGGTCATCAGGTATACTATGTGATGTGATATGGCCAAAAAGAATGTGATGAATGATATGTGATGTATGAGATTGATCATGTTCTTGTAATAGGAATCACGACTTGCATGTCGATGAGTATGACAACTGGCAGGAGCCATAGGAGTTGTCTTAATTTATTATCTGACCTGCGTGTCAATGATAACGCCATGTAATTACTTTACTTTATTGCTAACCGTTAGCCATAGTAGTAGAAGTAATAGTTGGCGAGACACCTTCATGAAGACACGATGATGGAGATCATGATGATGGAGATCATGGTGTCATGCCGGTGATGAAGGTGATCATGCCATGCCTCAAGATGGAGATCAAAGGCGCAAGATGATATTGGCCATATCATGTCACTTTATGATTTGCATGTGATGTTTGTCATGTTTACATCTTATTTGCTTAGAACGACGGTAGCATAAATAAGATGACCCCTCACTAAAATTTCAAGAAAGTATCCCCCCCTAACTGTGCACCGTTGCGAAAGTTCGTTGTTTTGAAGAACCACGTGATGATTGGGTGTGATAGATTCTAACATTCACATACAACGGGTGTAAGCCAGATTTACACACGCGAAACACTTAGGTTGACTTGACGAGCCTAGCATGTACAGACATGGCCTCGGAACACAAGAGACTGAAAGGTCGAACATGAGTCATACAGTAGATACGATCAACATGAAGATGTACACCGATGATGACTAGTCCGTCTCACGTGATGATCGGACACGGCCTAGTTGACTCGGATCATGTATCACTTAGATGACTAGAGGGATGTCTATCTAAGTGGGAGTTCATTAAATAATTTGATTAGATGAACTTAATTATCATGAACATACTCAAAAGGTCTTTGCAAATTATGTCGTAAGCTCGCGCTTTAGTTCTACTGTTTTAAGATATGTTCCTAGAGAAAATTTAGTTGAAAGCTGACAGTAGCAATTATGCGGACTGGGTCCATATACTAAGGATTTTCCTCACTGCTGCACAAAAGGCTTATGTCCTTAATGCACCGCTCGGTGTGCTGAACCTCGAGCGTCGTTTTTGGATGTTGCGAACATCTGACATACACGTTTTGATGACTATGTCGCCGTTCTGGGAACGGGGGTACCCAGAGTTGCCTGCCTGCGGCCTGCAGCGTGGCTCAAGGGGTGGCCCAGTACGGCCCATCTTCATCAACACGAGATCAAGACCCTCGCGAGGGGCCAAGCCTCGCGGGGCGGACGACAGGAAGCTTCCTCAGGCACGGCCTCATCAGGCTGGCTCGCGAGGAGGCGGAGAGATCAAGGCGGGGTACCTCACGAGGTGCCCATGACGCAAGCCATGACGACCCAAGCCAGGTGGGCGCCGGCCTGCGCAGAGTCCTTGTTTCCTCTTTGGTGCAAGGGGAACAAGCGCATGCAAGAGTATCAAGCAAAGGCAACCATTTCAGTGCAACAAGACCAAGACAAGCAGAACGGCAGGATGGAGGTCATCGTGGAGCCCAAGCCGGCGTCACCGCCAGAGTCTTTGGCAGGCGAGGACCAACTTTAGTCAGGATAAGTGTACTAGATGTTCCCCTTCAAAATGGCCAATTGTTGGCGCCCTTCCCACTCAATATTTGGGAAGAGGCCCAGGGCCTCCGCCTATAAATAGGACTAGCCACCCCCAGGGTAGAGGCATCCAGAGATCGATCAAAGAGATCGTGCAGTAGAACCCTAGCCAGAACCACCAACACAAGAACACCCCTCGGGAGGCAGTTCTTCCTTGTATTGTTCATCATCAGTGCCTGAGGCAATCCACCACACCACAAACTAGAGTAGGGTATTACACCACAATGGTGGCTCGAACTAGTATAAACCTCGTGTCCCTTGTGTTGTTCTTCGTGTAGCTTTAGATCCTTGCGAGGCGACGAGACGCTAGTAGGTAGGAGGTGCGATCTCCGCGTGCACCCCAGAGTTCGAACCTAGAGGGTCTGCCAGAACCCGAAATCCGACATTTGGCGCGCCAGGTGGGGGTGCACCGGAATCCGCCTTCCGCCGCCTTGTTTTTCGCCGCCCCTCGCATCCATGTCAGACGCTCGTCAAGCCCACGCCGAGAGCCAGGCCGCCCTCGCCACTCGCGTCGTCCAGACGGCCCCCGTCGATGGGTGCCGCCGTCGTTCCCCGTCGCCTGCCGTCAACGCCACCACCGGCCCGGCGGGGAACGAGCAGTAGGCGTCATCCCTGCATCCTTCAGTGCAGCGAGAAGGCCGCACCGCCACCCCGTCGCTGACTCCAGCCGGTTCCTCGTCCCACGCTCGTTGCACTCCCACGGACACGCATGCCGCGCTACTCCTGGCGCGGGAACTCCTGCACTACCTCCTGGTTGATGACCTCTACGACGAGTGGCTCGCCCGCATCACCGCGCTCGTCAGCGCTGCTGGGGGCTCCCCTGCTCCATCCCTATCGCTGCACCGCGCCCCGCCTTGCGCGGGCGAGGAAGCTCCAGGGGCGCCTCAACCGCCTCTCCCCCAAGAATGCGCCTTGGCCCCAAGGCGTGTGCCCCCTGGACGGAACCCGCTCCGTCCGGCACCAGCACAGCAAGAGAAGAGTTCCCAAGAGATCCCCCGTCCCCAAGAAGCTGCCCGGGCGCTCCCCGTGCCGTCCCGTCACGACCGCGCTCCTGCTCCAGCGCGCCAAGACCCCGCGCTGCTCCTGGCGGCAGCGCACGGAGACTTCCAAGATCAAGCCCTCCGCCACCCGAGGCCTCACGTGGCCATTGCAGGCTACCGCGCCTTCACCGCCGAGCTGCGGGGCGTGGCCTGGCTGGGCAAGTTCAAGCCAGATTTGCCCCCATGCTACGACGGCACGACCGACCCTACGGAGTTTCTCCAGCTCTATGAGCTGGGCATCGAAGCCTCCAACAAGGACGAGAAGGTCATGGCGAACTGGTTCCCTATGGCGCTCAAGGACGGTGCCCGCACCTGGCTCCTGAACTTGGCTCCTGGCATGATTTCCTCCTGGGACGAGATGCGCACCCGATTCATCGCCAATTTCCAAGGCACACGCGACTGGCCCCCGGCCATGAGCGACTTGCGCCGCATCAAGCAGCAGCCAAGAGAGACCCTGCAGAAGTTCATCCAGCGTTTCAACAATGCTCGCCTTAAGATCCCCAGGGTGTCTGAGGAGGCCATCATCTCAGCCTTCTCCGATGGCGTGCGTGACGTCAAGATGAAAGAAGAGCTTGTGATCCGTGAAGACCTGTGCACCTCCCTTGAGCTATTCAACTTGGCAACCAAGTGCGCTAGGGCTGAGGAAGGACGCCTTTCCCTTCCTCAAGCTGCCAGCTGCCGACCCAGAAGAGAAGAAGCCCAAGGCCAAGGACGTGAAGCGCAAGGGGGCGGCCGTGCTCGTAGCGGAACCGGACACCAAGCGGGGAAGGGATCAGCCTGAGTCGTCCAAGGGCAGCCGGTACTGTGTGTACCACGACCTCCACACCCACAACACCAACGAATGCCAAGAGCTCCGGGTCGTGCGGGACGTGCACGCCGGCTGATGTCCTGAGCGCAATGACCGGGGCTATGGCCGAGGAGGAGGAAGAGGTGGAGGACGATGGGAAGACCGTGGCCCTTGCCAAGGGTGGCGCGACCGACCTCGCGAGGATCGCTGGCAGGACCATCCTCGCGAGGGAGGCTGGAGGGATCAGCCTCGCGAGGATCGTCCGCAAGGCAATGCGGGCCTCCCTCCTCTGCCACCACAGCCAAGGAGGAACGAAGACCATCATCAGGACGAGGGGGCTGGGGGCTTCCAGGAGCCGCGCGCAATCGCTTGCATCTTGGGCGGAGCTCAAGCCCCAGCCTCTCAGCGCATCTTCAAGCAGTTTGCTCGTGAAATGAATGCAGTTCTCCCCAAGCTCGAAGCCACGCGCCCCCTCAGGTGATCAGCATGCGCCATCACTTTCAGCTCAGCGGATCAGCTCAAGTGCGCAGCCACAGCCGGAGTCCTCCCGATGCTTTGCTCCCCGATCATCAGCAATGTGCAAGTCACCAGGACCCTCATCGATGGTGGGGCAGGGCTCAATGTCCTATCCGTCGAGACATTCAACAATCTCCAAGTGCCATACAACCAGCTTCAGCCAACCAAGCCTTTCTCAGGAGTCACTGATGGTTCCACCGTCCCGATAGGGCAGGTCCGCCTTCCTGTCACCTTCGGGAAGTGCGACAACTACCGCACTGAGCTCATTGACTTTGACGTCACGCATATCCGCCTGCCATACAATGCCATCCTTTGGTACCCAGCTCTAGCCAAGTTCATGGCCGTGACTCATCATGGTTGCAATGTCCTCAAGATGCCAGGAAGCGGTGGAGTCATCACAGTGCCTTGTGAAGAGAGAGACGCAGTGTGTTCTCTGGAGCGTGCCTTTCAAGCCGCATCAATTGAAGACCCAATCACAGGAGCGGAAGGCTTCCCGAGGCAGTCCTTAAGAAGAAGAAGGCGTCGCCTGGTCAGAACCCTCGGGAGGCAAGCCCCTCAGAGTCCACGCTTGTTCCAAGGGCGCCTCCTTCTGTCGCATAGGAAGGCGCGCCCAACGCCCTCCTCGAGCAAGGCTCGGGGGCTCTCTCCTGGAGGGCCATCGACTTTGCTAAGATCACGAGGGAGGCGCTCGGGCACCACTTGGAGGCATGTTTCAAAGCATGTTTCCCTCAGGCAGGAGCGAGGCAAGGAGGGACAAACCCTCAAGAGTTCGTCAGCGAAATCATTCAGGAGCTGCTGGAATCAAGAGTCATAAGTGGCAGCCGCCGCTTACCCGCCGTAGATCCCCATCCGGGCGAGGATGGTGGGCTGCGCGTCTGCATCGACATACCAGGGCTCAATCGAGCCGCCTCTTAGGAGCGCCTCTAGCCCTCACACGTGGGACGCTGTGAAGGTCCACCCCACAGCTATGTTCGCATGCCTTACGGCTTGCCGAACGCGGCTCCTGTGCGCCAGCGCCTCATGATGAGCATCCCGGAGGCCCAGGTGGCCAGGCGCTCCGCAGTCCTGGCAGAGATGGAGATGGTCCGCGAGGAGCCACCAGCTCCTCCGGAGCCTCCCGAGGCTCCTGGGCCTGGGGGCTCGTGAAGATTGGCTTCCGCAGCACACGACATCGCTACTTCAGCATCCCTTCGTCTTCAACACCATCAGGTGACATCTTTCAAGTTTTGTTTTTCAGCTGGGAGCGCCCTCAGGGCTGCATCATTCCCAGGCCGCGTGGGTCCGTCCCTGCGGCATGTATCCCTTTTCGTTCATGTTTTTTAGCTTGCTTTGTTGGGGGCACCCCTCGGGCTGCATTATCCCCAAGCCACCTGGGCCTGACCTAGCGGCATGTATCCCTCTCACATTTATTCGGGCCGTGCGTTTGACCCACCATGATCATTACTTGCTTGTGGCGACACCTTTCTTCCTTCATGCCGACGGATTGCACGTTAAAGGGGGGGTACATGAGCATCGCGACTCATGGACTCTTACTGGCTCTCCAGCCCTCACCCTCTGGCCTTGTCCACGGCATCATGACCTGGCATACTAGCGACGGCTGAGCTCGCTCGAGGGCCGGGACCCGAGGACGTAGAGCGGCGGCATCTAACCAAATTTGCAGGAGCACATCACAAGTAAAGGCCCAGAGCCAGGCGCAACCCGCCTTGAGGTAGGGCCCCGTGAGTCCCGCGCTGGCTCACGAGTGCCTAGATACACCTCGCCAAGCCCTACCGTGCTAACCATGTGTCAGGGCGGGGCTGTACACGCCCCGAGGGCTCCTCCCGGAGGGGAGCCCCCTCCCACACACCAGTGGAAGCACCATTCTCCGTGCTGGCTGACGACACTGTCGAGGAGCGGCTATGCCCGTACACATACGGAAGCGCTATGCTCCGCGCTGGTGATAAAATACTAAGGGTGGCCCCCGGCTGCATCAACCTCAGGGAGCCCAGAGCTTAGTGTCCGGCCTCGTCGTAACGCCTCCCCTCGGGAGTGCCGCGTGAGGGGGCTGGACACGGGGGCTATGCCTGTGTCACGCCCAGGCGCATGCCACCCAGCCAGGCCCCTCGGGCCTGGTTCGTCGCACGTCTCTCCCCGAGCGGAGCCAAGGTACGAAGGCCGTTTGAACGTCAAGGGGGACTCCTGAGCATCACGATTCAGGAGCCTAACTGGCCACGTAGCCCCTCACCCCTTAGTTTCGAAAGGCTAACGGCGGTTGAGGTATGCGCGGGGCCGGGCTCTGCCGACGTAGAATGGTAAATCTGTTCATACATCTTCCCTCCCTACTTGCTATTCACGCGTCAAGGGGGACTCCTGAGCATCGCGACTTAGGAGCCTAACTGGTCACGTAGCCCCTCACTCCTTGGTCCCGTCCTGGTTTCTGGTCGAGGCTAACGGCGTTTGAGGTATGCGCGGGGCCGGGCTCTGCCGACGTAGAACACAAGCAAGTAGGAAGGAAAAACGCAAATCTCAAGGAATCCAAAAGCAGATATTACAGTCCATAGATTGTTTCCACAACGCCAAACACAAGTTTAAACACCTCCACGAGGCATGACGCATGTTGCAGGAGCTGAAAGCAGGATAGGAGCCACGAGGGGGTCACTCTCCGGCAGCGCCATCGCTGGCGGCGGAGCTGCGCTGGGCGGTTGCGCTTCGTGTAGCCTCAGGATCGGAAGCACCTCGCCTCGGCTTGGTGCTGAAGGCATGGAACCTAGACAGCAGAGCCTCCGCTCGACCCTTCACAGCTTCAGCAGCGGCGGCGGCTAGATCGCCACTCACAGGCTCTAGCAGGCTGTCAAGGTCGACGTTGGGGTCGTGAAGATAGACGTGGGTGAAGACGCGCGTCAGTGCTGCAGAAGAAAGCACACGCGCCTCAGCCTCAGCCTTGGGGCCCAGGCCGATCGCGACATCTTCGAGGGCGCGAACCAGGAAAGGAAGCAACTTGGCGGGGTCCTCCTCGGCGCCGTCCAGCGGACTCTCCAGGCCGCTGTCGTAAAGCATCTTCATCAAGGAGTGAGCCTTCTCTTCCAGCTTCGCGAAGGCCATGCGGTCCTCGGCCAGGACCCGCGCCTTGCCATCCAGCTCGATCTTCCTCGCCTCCAACGATTGCTCCAGCGTATCCAAGCGGCCATGGCGCTCATCAAGCTCGGCATCCCGGTCCTTGGCGGCAGCCTCGCGAGCCTTCATCTCTGCCTCCTTCTCCTGGCGGTCACGGGCCTCCTTGGCGAGCTGGTCGCGAAGGTCTTGCAGCTTGCTCTCCAGCGCCTTGCAGCGACCCCGAACATCCGCAACCTCCCCCAAGGCGGCATCGCGAACGGCCTTGGCCTGAAGGAGAGCCTGCTTTTCCTTGACCACGGCATCGCGACCTGGCATACCAGCGACAGCTAAAGCTTGCCTTGGGACCGGGACCTATCGGCGCAGAGCATCGAGCCCTCGCAAGGTTCGGAAGGAGGAACTAAGCTAAGGCGGGACGAGCATCTCACTCTGCTTCACGATAAGGATCATATTAACAAAAGGAACTACATGCACCTTACAAGCCCCCACGGGGTGTGTTCTTGGCTCCTCGCAGGGACAAAAGATGCGTATCCTAAGGAGTCCTAACTACAGGGACCATGATGACAGACGCCATCATCAACAGTGGGCCGCGCAAGGCCAGCGCCAACCTCATCCGGATCAGCCGCGTCGACCGCCGGGCGTGCCAGGCCTGCTTCAGGCATGGCGCGAGCTCGGGGGCTCGTAGCTGTCGTCGCTTGTTGCCGGGGTCAGAAAGAGTCCGGAAGAGTCCCTGGACCCTCCGGTATGCCCGCTACCATCAGAGGAGCTGCTAGAAGGGCGGGCGGTAGGCCTGGTCCTCACCGTTCCAGAGCTCCGGTCGCTGCCTCTGGGGAAGCACTCCAGCCGACGGCCGTCTTTGTCGAAGACCTTGAAGAGCATCAAGGAGGCGCCATCGTAATCCAGGTGGATCATTGTAAGTGCATCTAGTGCCCCTTAGTGATTTTGGTGTATTGAAGACTTATAGGTTAAGGGACTAATGCATTTGTGAGTATACACAGGTCTATAAGTCTATGAGGAGTTTGATATTTACAGAGAAAGTCGACCCCTAAAAATGAAGTTCTTCAACTGAAGACTTTGATATTCTGAAGACTTTCTGAAGACTTTGAAAGTGAAGAAATTGGTGTGACCTTGAAGACTTGGTATTCAATTGTGGAACATGAAGCGTGAAAACTTTTGTTTTCGTAGTTTCATTTTCTCTTTCTTGAGTCATAGGAAACACCGTACTGTTAAAGGGGGTCGAGGAAATACTAAGGAAAAATTTCCATGTGATGATCAACTCAAAATCCTACACCTACCAATCCCTTCGAGTGAAGCCTTTGGAAATCTCATACAGTTCAGTCACTTTCTTCAGTGATAGAGACGAAGTTCTTCTGGTCGCTGATGAATTTGCTCTAACTGAGGAGTTAGGAATTCGCCAGTGCGGATTGCCTACACAGTGAGGAACATGATAGCCCTGAGGAATTTGAGAGTCAAATTTCCGACCGTTGCTGTGCTGCGCGCCAGCTGTCCCAAAATATCTTATCCACCTAACGGTCATATCATTGAGGGGCATTTATGTCTTATCATGTCGGGCTGCTCCCTAGGCTATAAATAGCCGCCCCCTACAACCACTAGCTGGTTGGCTGCTCCGAGAGAACTTGACACTTGTCATTTGAGAGCAACCCATCCTCCGAGGACTTTGAGCGAAAATCATCGAGTGAGGAAAATCCCAAAAACCCAAACACCTCCAAACCCAAAGTGATTGAGCATCACTGAAGAAATTGATCCTGCGTGGATCCGACGCTTGTTACCTTTGAAGACTGTGCTTCTTCCAGACGGTTAGGCGTCAAGGTCTAGAGCATCCAAGAGGAATTGTGGATTGCCGAGTGACCAAGTCTGTGAAGGTTTGGAAGTCGCCTGAAGACTTACCACGAGTGATTGGACGAGATCTGCGTGATCTTAGTTCAAGGAGAATACGGTGAGGACTGGGTGTCCTGAGCTGCGTGCTCAGAGACTGGGTGTCCGGGACTGCGTGTCCTCGAGTTTAAATACTCAGCCGCTCCAACCAGACGTACAACTGAGACAGCAGTTGGAACTGGTCTACCAAATCATTGTCTTCACCAACCTAACTGGTTCTATTTCCTCAACCCTTTCATTTCCTCATTACTGTGTTGAGTGTTTGTTCATATCTGTGTTTGAAGACTTTGACTGAAGACTTTCTCAATTTCCTCAGTTCAATTTCTTCAGTCTGTTTGTCTTCATCTTGTGTTATCCTGTGATTACGCTTTCTGTACTCTGTGCTAGTCTTCATTTCATCATGATGACCATGCTTGTATTCTGTTATGCTTACTTCTGAGTACTTATTCCGCTGCTAATAGTTCTTCGCTAAGGAATTTCCTCACCGGCAAATTCCTCAGTGAAGAATTCATAAAAATCGCCTATTCACCCCCCCTCTAGTCGACATAACGCACTTTCAATTGGTATCAGAGCAAGGTACTCCCTTGTTCTGTGTGATTTTGGTTTAACCGCCTGGAGTTTTAGTTATGTCGACCGCAGGTATGATCAAGGTCTCGGCTGGGTGTCCTACCTTTGATGGGACGGACTACCCCTACTGGAAAAACAAGATGCGAATGCATCTCGAGGCAATTGACAACGATCTCTGGTATGTTGTGGAAAATGGTGTTCCCTCTGTCACACCCTCACTGAACGCTACCGATGTGAAGAGATTCAAGCAACTCGATTCTCAAGCGAAGAATATCATATGTGGCCATCTGAGTAAAGGACAGTATGGAAGAGTGAGTGCTTTGGAAACTGCTAAGCTTATCTGGGATAGGCTGTCCAAAGTGAATGAAGGAGTCTCAACTCAGCGCGACTCTCGAGTTGATGTTCTTCGGAATCTCTTCAACCGCTTCAAAAGACTCGACAATGAAAATGTCCAACAAACCTTTGATCGCCTCACTGACATCTCAAATGAGCTTCAAGCCCTCGGTGCCACTGACATCACTGACCATGAGGTGGTGAAGAAACTGTTGAGATCACTTGATTCCTCATTTGATACTCTGGGTCTGATGATACAAGAACGGGCTGACTACAAGTCTCTTGATCCTGCCGATATCCTCGAAAGGCTAAATACTCACGAGTTCCAGCTTGCTGAAAAGAGAGATCTCTATGGTTCGATGCTATGGCAAACCACGTGCCCTGAAGGCCAAGGCTGTGTCTGAGTCTGAATGTGAGGATTCTGGTAGTAGCCTTGGTGATCCTGAAGAATTGAGCCAGGAGCTAGCACTGCTCGTGAAGAAATTCCAGAAGTTCTCAAGGCGTGGTCGCTTTGGAAAATCCTCAAGAAGCAGTGATTCCTCATCAAGTGACTATAAGAGAAGGCTGTGCCACAAATGCAAGAAACCTGGTCATTATATTCAAGATTGTCCTCAGTGGGAAAAGGAATTGAAGAAGAAGAAATACAAGGATTACAGTTCTGATGATGCGAAGAAGAAGAAGAAATCGTCAAAATCTTCATCATCAAAATCCTCGAAGTCTTCATCTCACAAGAAGAGCAGCTCCAAGAAGGCTCGGGCATTCATTGGCAAGGAAATGGACTCTGAAGCTGAATCTGAGGAAAATGAGGAAGAGGAGGAGTCTGAAGAATCTGAATCCGGTGTGGCGAGTCTGGCCTTCGCTACTTCTTTCGTTAGCAAGTCCATCTTCAACACTGAAGAAACTGACCCCACCGACAAGCCTGATGAAGATAATGATGACTACGCTCCCACCTATTGCTTCATGGCAAAAGGTGCAAAGGTACTCAAATACACCTCCTCTGAATCCAGTGAAAATGAATCTGATGATAATCTCAAGCCCAGCTACTCTAAACTTGCTAAGATTGCTGTAAAACAACAAAGGGCTTTTGAAAAGGTTCAAAACATGCTAGACAAAAGTGATGATATGTTGGGTGAAGAAATGGATCGCACTAAAGCCCTGACTGAAAATCTTCAGAGACTTCAGTCTAGGTTTGATAACCTTCAAAGTCATCATAACACTCTCTTATCTGATCATGAGAAACTTTCTTATGAATTTCTTCAAAGAAAGCAAGATCTTGAGAAGCTAAGAGTGAGTTATGAAGATCTTCAGAAGGAGCGCGATTCATTACTAGCTCAACAAATCAGCGCTTCTCAGGAAGAATTTGTTCCTCCATGCTTAAAGTGCATTGAACGTGAATCTGCTAATTCCTCACCTGAATGTTCAAATGCTTCAACTGTTACAAATTCTTCACCTGCCTCTGCTATCACTAATTCCTCATCTGAGGACATTGCTAGTATCACTGACGATGCAGGGCTGAAGGAATTGTACACAACAGGCATGTACAAAAGCCTCAAAGGGCATCAGATTCTTTGTGATGTACTCAAAAAGCAGATCCTCAACAGAAACCCTAGGAAAGAGGGTATTGCTTTTGAGAGGAAACTCAATGCTGATGGAACATATTGGAAGCCTGAGCAGTACCCCAAAACCTCATGGGTTGCTGCAAAGGGACCTCCAGTTGATCCATCTAACTTATCTGGCTTTACATGTGAATCTTCTCATTCTTCTAATGAGTCATTTGACTCCAACTATAAACTGTTCAAAAATCAGAATGGTGAAGTATTTGCTAGATATGTTGAGACTAACTGCAGGAACGGATCCCCTATGAAGAAAATCTGGGTTCCCAAAAGTTATGTTGAAAGTCTTCAGGTGAATGTCCTCATGACACCACCTGTGAAGAACAGGAACCCCAGATCAAACTCTTCATATGGACCTAATTCTTCATATGGATCCAAGTCCTCATATGGACCAAATTCCTCACGTGGATCAAATTCCTCAAATGGATCAAAGTCCTCATATGATAATCATCGTGCTAACAACTTCTGTTTCGCAGGGTAGAGCTAAGGGCTATGAATATGCACATTATTCTTCAAATCATTATGTTCATAAGTCCTCGAAGAATTTCTCTGCTTATTCATATGCTTACCCTAACCCCTCTTATGTGAAACGAAATGGTTTGGCCTCTATGCCACCTTTCTCATATGGTGCTCGCAGAGTGATGGACTCTTTGCCACCCCTTCAGATGTGGGTGGTGAAGAAAAAGAACTAATCTCTTCTGCAGGGTCAGGTCTCCAGACGTGCCTTAACGTCTGAAGAATTTGCTGGGGACCTGACAAAATTTGCCTGAAAGGACGCAGGCTAATCATGATGAAATGAACTTTCATTTCACACGTCCTCATACTGCTATATCTGTTTACTGCTTGATGAAATTCATCTGATGAACTTGATATCATATTCTTCATTGATGAAGCATATGAGATTGTAAGTTACACTAATTCATCTGCAGGATGATCAACCCAAAACCACTGAGTGGGTCCTCGATAGTGGATGTACAAATCACATGACTGGTGACAAGAATCTTTTGATGGATGCTCCCTTATCACCGTCACATCTGAAGCACATCATCTTTGCTGACAAAGGCAAAAGTCAGGTATTGGGTCTTGGTAAGGTTGCGATCTCTAAGGATAAACACATGGACAAAGTCATGCTTGTTGAGTCCTTAGGATACAACCTCATGTCAGTCTCAATGCTTTGTGATCTTGATATGGTTGTTGTCTTTGGCAAGTATCGCTGTGTTGTGATTATGGAAGCTGACAATTCCAAAGTCTTCGAAGGCTTTAGGAGAGGAGACTTGTATATTGTTGATTTCTCTACAGGACCACAACCAGCCGTGTGTCTACTTGCAAAAGCTTCAGAAGGCTGGCTATGGCATCGACGACTTGGTCACGCAGGCATGAGGAATTTGCACACGCTTGCGAAGAAGAAGCATGTCATTGGCATTGAGAATGTCAAATTCCTCAAGGATCACTTATGCGGAGCCTGTGAAGCTGGAAAAATGACCAAGGCCAAGCATCCAGCGAAGACTATCATGACCACTACTCGTCCATTCGAATTGCTTCACATGGACCTCTTCGGACCTAATCATTACTCAGCAGTCACTAATGCTGCATCTCTATATGGTTTTGTCATTGTTGATGATTACTCTCGATATACATGGGTACACATTGTTACTTACAAACATGAAGTGCAGGAAGTCTTCAAACGATTTTCCTCGAGGGCTTCAACCAACTTTGGTGTGAAGATCAAGCACATCAGGAGTGACAATGGAACTGAGTTCAAGAATTCCGGTCTTGATGACTATCTTGATGAACTTGGTATTACTCATGAGTTATCTGCTCCCTATACTCCTCAGCAGAATGGCGTCGTGGAGCGCAAGAACAGAACTCTTGTTGAGATGGCTCGCACTATGCTTGATGAATACAAAACGCCTCATCATTTTTGGATTGATGCAATTGATACTGCGTGCCACATCATCAACAGAGTATATCTTCACAAATTCTTCAAGAAGACGGCCTATGAACTCCTCACTGACAAGAAACCCAATGTGAGTTATTTCAAAGTCTTCGATGCAAAATGTTGGATTAGAGATCCTCACCACAATTCTAAATTTGCACCGAAAGCACATGAAGGTTTTATGCTTGGTTACGGAAAGGACTCGCACACCTACAAAGTCTTCAACAATGCTCTTCACAAGGTTGTTGAAACTGTAGATGTGCGGTTCGATGAAACTAATGGCTCGCAAAGAGAGCACCTACCTTCTGTGTTAGATGAACCAGCACCTGAGGATTCTATCAAGTTCAAGGCAACTGAGGATGTCATTCCTACTGAAGAACTTGCTGAAGAATTCATTCCAGTACGTGAAGAACGTCGAGCTGATGCACCTGAAGATAATGCTGAAGAAAATGGTGCTGAAGAAAATGCTGATCAAATTCCTCAGCGACAGCCAGCTCATCCCCGCGTTGCAAAAGAAGTACAAGTTGACAAGATCATCGATGACATTGAAGCGCCAGGTCCTCTCACACGCTCAAAAGCTTCACATTTATCTAACTTTTGTGGGCACTATGCTTTTGTCTCTATCACAGAGCCCACTAAGGTAGATGAAGCATTTCTGGAGCCGGAGTGGATTCAGGCTATGCAAGAAGAATTACATCAGTTCGAGCTCAACAATGTCTGGGAACTGGTCAAACGTCCAGATCCTTGCAAGCATAATATCATTGGCACAAAGTGGATCTACCGCAACAAGCAAGATGAAAATGGCCTTGTGGTGAGGAATAAGGCACGACTGGTAGCTCAAGGCTACACACAGGTTGAAGGAATTGATTTCGATGAAACTTTTGCACCTGTTGCTAGACTTGAGGCTATTCGCATATTACTTGCTTATGCTAACCATCATGATATCATCTTATATCAAATGGATGTGAAAAGTGCATTCCTCAATGGTAAGCTTGAGGAAGAAGTATATGTTGCTCAACCCCCAGGTTTTGAAGATCCAAAGAATCCTGACAAAGTCTTCAGACTTAATAAGGCCCTCTATGGCCTCAAGCAAGCCCCTCGGGCGTGGTATGATACATTGAAGGAATTCTTCGTGAAGAATGGCTTCACACCTGGTTCACTCGACCCTACTCTCTTTACTAAATCTTATGATGGTGAACTGTTTGTGTGCCAAATATATGTTGATGATATTATCTTTGGCTGTACTAACCAACGTTATAGTGATGAATTTGCATATATGATGAGTGAAGAATATCAAATGTCTATGATGGGAGAGTTGAAATTCTTCTTAGGTCTTCAAATTCGTCAACAGCGCAATGGCATATTCATATCTCAGGAGAAATACCTCAAAGATGTACTGAGGAAATTCGGCATGCAAGATTGCAAAGGCGTCAAAATTCCTATGCCCACAAATGGCCATCTATGCACTGATGAAAATGGTATTGACTTTGATCACAAGGTATACCGCTCCATGATTGGTTCTTTACTGTACTTATGTGCATCTAGGCCAGATACAATGCTTAGTGTTTGCATGTGTGCCCGATTTCAAGCTGCACCGAAGGAATCACACCATAAGGCTGTGAAGCATATTCTTCGATATCTAGCTCACACACCAACACTAGGATTATGGTACCCCAAGAGCTCTGCTTTTGATCTCATTGGATATTCTGACTCTCACTATGCTGGTGATCGTGTGGACCGCAAGTCAACTTCTGGCACTTGTCATTTCCTCGGACGATCTTTGGTCTGTTGGTCCTCGAAGAAACAGAACTGCGTATCACTGTCCACTGCGGAAGCTGAATACATTGCTGCTGGCTCTTGCTGTGCTCAACTGCTTTGGATGAAGTAAACACTCAAGGACTATGGCATCAACGTGAAGAATGTGCCTCTCCTTTGCGACAATGAGAGTGCCATCAAGATTGCTCACAACCCAGTTCAGCACTCGAAGACAAAGCACATTCAAATTCGTCATCATTTTCTTCGTGATCATGTGTTGAAGGGCGACATCTCCATCGAGCACGTGAAGACTGAAGAACAACTAGCTGATATCTTCACTAAGCCCTTGGATGAGAAGAGATTTAGCAAGTTGCGGTGTGAGCTAAATATCTTAGAATCTTCGAATGTTCTTTGAAAAGGACACACATCCTAACACTTATGCAAAATTGATGACTTAGATGTGCAACACATGAAGAAACGTTTTTCTTCAACCAATGAAGAATAACACTCTAAGTGTGAAGAAATAAATGAAGAATTGATTCTCAGAACCCTACGACAATTGTACGCGGTGTCTGAAATCATCATTCTTATACGGTGGGTCACGCCACCACAAAAAGTTGAAAATATTCAATTTGAGTTTTCCCTCAGTTTTGAAATTCTTCAGTTATTTCAAATTCTTCAACTTTTTCAAAATCTTCACTGTTTCCTTCGTTTTTCTTCATTGGCTATATATATATATATATATATATATATATATATATATATATATATATATATATAAGTTTATGTCCTCTACAGCATTCACTTATAGCTAATTCTTCAAGTTGCTTCTTCTGCTAAGTGAATGTGATCGGACCCTTCCCCCTCTATGCTATACTCAACCCAATCTATTCACAAATTCTTCATGTGCATTCTATTTGAAACTCGTTCAAAATCTTCACTGAGTCCGTGTCAGCTGAAGAAATTGCGAATGAAACTTTAAAACAAATCTTATCCAAATTTTCGGTTTTGCCGCACAAACTATTCCGCATCCCATGATGCATTATTCTATTCACCCACCATCGTACACGATCTACACTACACAGTACGTGGGTGACACCTGTCGCGTGAAGGAGAAAGGGCAGGGGCACGTTCGTCCTAAATCTTCGGGTGAACAGTTTTTTCACCGTGTCTATAAATACCCCTCTCCCTTTCCTCACTTCATTTACTCCGCTCGACCGTTCTCTCTCTCGCTCGAGCTCCTCAAACCCTAGCGCCGCGGCTACTCCATCGTCGCCGGTGAGGAAGAGCTTCGCTGCCTCGACCTCGTCGCCGTCGTACTCGCGCCGACCGCGGAAATCTTCACTCCGCTGCCGCCGTAGCTGTCTTCCTCCGCCGAGTTAGGGCAAGGAAGATCTAACCTGACGAACTTCCCATCTGTTCTTCTCAGTTCGTCGTGTTCTTCACTTTGGGTAATTAAAAGTTACTTTTATTACTCGCCTTGATTCTCAAGCTTTCCTGAAAATCTTCAAAGGTGTTTATTCTTCAAATCTTCACACACATGAACACCTCACACGTTATATGCTCTTGATTAGTTTTTCTAAGCATCATTTTTTTCTTCAAGATTCCTCAATTGTGTGGATTTTCAATCTGTACAACTCTGGAACCTAAGACAAAGAACGCTTAGTGAAATTCCTCAAGGCTCATCTGGTCAAATTCCTCAAAACTTGTTCTTTTAAAAAAAACCTTCTGATAACGCATATGACCTCTCCAAATTCCTCGCACCTGTACTCTATTCACAGGTACTCATGTCTGCTGCTGAATCACTAGGTTCTCATCAACTTAACTCATTTGCAGCATTCCTCGAAGAAAAACTGCATACTTCTTCAGAAAACTCGATTGTTCAAATTCCTCAACTGAAGAATATGGCAGACGGTAAGAAGCCACAGAAAGGAGGAAAGAAACCTGAGGTTATGACTGCTTTTGAAATCCCTGAGGAAATTTATGCTGACTATTGCACACCTGATGAAGCAAAATTTGGCAAAGAAAATAAAAATCAGCGCAAGGTGCGCATTCAGAAGATTGAACGGAGATGGGCAAGGGAATGGAGGGAATACAGATATGTGACTCCAAAGTACATGAAGAAATTCGCCCTCAATCCTCCATGCCCAAGAGCTCCATTGGCACCTGGCCAAGTAGCTGACCCCACAAGCATCAAACGTGGTGAGGACTTTCCTGAAGAATGGGCTAAGCGCCAAGCAAAATTGGCAAGATAGGCCAAGGAGGCAGTAAAGAAATTCAATGAGGATTCTGCCACTGCTGCTGCTGCTGAGGCCTCGGTCAAACCGAGGAAATCCATGCCAAAGAAGCCTGCTCGTAAGCCAAGTGCTTCACCAACAGCGCCCTCACGGCCCAGTTCCTCAACAATGCCCTCACGGCAAATTCCTCACACTGCCACAGCTCCACCAAAGTCCTCAACAGCTCCTTCAAAGTCCTCAGCTCCTGTGCATCTGGCTACATGTCAAAGGACTGCTGGTTTCTCGATTGCATCTGGTGTTTCCGCAAGTTCCTCAGCTGCACCAATTTCATCATCTGGCCCAACACTGATGAAGACCAAAGCAACAACCACTAGTAGAAAACAGGGCTTTCGTCCAGGCCAGTTTAGCCCATTAGTCCCGGTTCAATCCAGAACTGGGACCAATGGAGCTATTTGCCCCGGTTCGTGAGCCCAGGGGGCCGGCCGGGCCACGTGGGCCATTGGTCCCGGTTCGTCCGGACCTTTTGGTCCCGGTTGGTGGGACGAACCGGGACCAATGGTCCTAGCTCCTGGCCCACCACTATTGGTCCCGGTTGGTGGCATGAACCGGGACCAAAAGGGTTACCTTTAGTCCCGGTTCATGCCACCAACCGGGACCAATAGTGGTGCCTATATATAGCCCCTTGCGCAAGAGCAGAGCACACTGCTCTGTTTTTTCTGGCCGAGGGGGAGAGGGCTTGGTGGTGCTCTAGCTCACCTCCTATGCACACAAGGTGTTCGATGGAATGCCCGAGCCACACTACTTAAGGTTTCTCCTCTCCAAGCTCGACCGCCAAGCTCCATTTTCCTCAATATTTATCTAGGTTTAGTGGTCCGTCACGCCCCGTCCCCGTCTTCACCGCCGTCGATCACCCGCGCCGATCTCATCGCCGGCACCACCGTGGTGAGCCACTTGTTCTTATCTTCTTTCTGAAAGGAAAAATATTATTACTTGTTTGTTTAGATAGATACTTGTATTATTTTCTTACTTTTATTATTGCATCTTATATAGTGCGCCGATGGTTTTGGTATCTGCCCCCGTCGGCCCTCGTCCTGTCTATGATTCGGATGTGGTATATATTATCTTTTCATAACTATTGGTTCATTTATTGTTTATGAAAATTATGCCGACCAACGTGACATAGATTTTATTTATCTAGGAGGTTGTTGAACCGGAAATTCCAACTGACCCTATTGTCGAGAGGTTAAATTTAGTTGAAGAAGAAAACAATTTCTTGAAGGAAAAAGTAAAAAAACTTAAGGAGGAGAAGATGATATTGGAGTTGCATGTTGCGGATGTCGTCGATGATCACATGATCAAGATGGATGCAATGCGCTTGAAGATGAGAAAGATTAGAAAATATGCCATTCATACCGAGGCTTGGTATCATTATGCCGTTGGATCAGTTGTTACCTTGGTTGCGATTATGATCGCATTTGTTTTCGCATTGAAATGTTTTACATAGTTTCAATGTATGGTTTAATTAATTTAGATGCTCTGCAGAGCTTTATGTTGTTAGATGAGAACTATGTATCTACTTTGGTTTTTATGTGATGATGAACTTCTATTAATTTGGTCACTTAATTATCTATTCATGATGTTCTGTAATGATTTTTGACACACTTAATTATATATAATGCACGCAGATGAACCGGCAATGGATGTACGGTGAGAGACACACCTCCGAGTACATTAAGGGCGTGCATGATTTTCTCGAAGTGGCTGAGGCAAACAAGCAGAATGGTTTTATGTGTTGTCCATGCCCTATATGTGGGAATACGAAGTCTTATTCTGACCGGAAAATCCTTCACACCCACCTGCTTTACAAGGGTTTCATGCCACACTATAATGTTTGGACGAGGCACGGAGAAATAGGGGTTATGATGGAAGACGGCGAGGTAGAAGAGTATGATGACAACTATGTGCCCCCTGAATACGGTGATGCTACTGAACATCAAGATGCACCAGACGATGTGCACGATGGTGCTGCAACGGGCGAAGCTGCTGAAGATCAAGAGGAACCAGACGATGTGCCCGATGATGATGATCTCCGCCGGGTCATTGTCGATGCAAGGACACAATGCGAAAGTCAAAAGGAGAAGCTGAAGTTCGATCGCATGTTAGAGTATCACAAAAAGGGGTTGTACCCCAATTGCGAAGATGGCAACACAAAGCTCGGTACCATACTCGAATTGCTGCAGTGGAAGGCAAAGAATGTTGTGCCTGATAAAGGATTTGAGAAGCTAATAAAAATAATGAAGAAGAAGCTTCCAAAGGATAACGAATTGCCCGACAGTACATACGCAGCAAAGAAGGTCGTATGCCCTCTAGGATTGGAGGTTGAGAAGATACATGCATGCCCTAATGACTGCATCCTCTACCGCGGTGCCTACAAGGATCTGAACGCATGCCCGGTATGCGGTGCATTGCGGTATAAGATCAGATGAGATGACTCTGGTGATGTTGACGACGAGCCTCCCAGGAAGAGGGTTCCTGCGAAGGTGATGTGGTATGCTCCTATAATACCATGGTTGAAACGTCTGTTCAGAAACGGAGAGCATGCCAAGTTGATGCGATGGCACAGTGAGGACCGTAAGAAAGACGGGAAGTTGAGAGCACCCGCTGACGGGTCGCAGTGGAGAAAAATTGAGAGAAAGTACTGGGATGAGTTTGCAAAGGACCCAAGGAACGTATAGTTTGCTTTAAGCGCGGATGGCATTAATCCTTTCGGGGAGCAGAGCAGCAATCACAGCACCTGGCCCATGACTCTATGTATGTATAACCTTCCTCCTTGGATGTGCATGAAGCGGAAGTTCATTATGATGCCAGTTCTCATCCAAGGCCCTAAGCAACCCGGCAACAACATTGATGTGTACCTAAGGCCATTAGTTGAAGAACTTTTACAGCTGTGGAATGGAAACGGTGTATGTACGTGGGATGAGCACAAACAGGAGGAATTTAACCTAAAGGCGTTGCTGTTCGTGACCATCAACGATTGGCCCGCTCTCAGTAACCTTTCAGGACAGACAAACAAGGGATACCACGCATGCACGCACTGTTTACTTGACACCGATAGTATATACCTGGCAAGCTGCAGGAAGAATGTGTACCTGGGCCATCGTCGATTTCTTCCGACCAACCATCAATGTCGAAAGAAAGGCAAGCATTTCAAAGGCGAGGTAGATCACCGGAAGAAGCCCGCCATGCGTACCGGTGATCACGTACTTGCTATGGTCAATGATTTACACGTAATCTTTGGAAAGGGTCCCGGCGGACTAGCTGTTTCGAATGACGCTGAGAATCACGCACCCATGTGGATGAAGAAATCTATATTTTGGGACCTACCCTACTGGAAATACCTAGAGGTCCGCTCTTCGATCGACGTGATGCACGTGACGAAGAACCTTTGCGTGAACCTGCTAGGCTTCTTGGGCGTGTATGGGAAGACAAAAGATACACCTGAGGCACGAGAGGACCTGCAACGCTTGCACGAAAAAGAGGGCATGCCTCCGAAGCAGTATGAAGGTCCTGCCAGCTACGCTCTTACGAAAGAAGAGAAAGAAATATTCTTTCAATGCCTGCTCAGTATGAAGGTCCCGACTGGCTTCTCGTCGAATATAAAGGGAATAATAAATATGCCAGAGAAAAAGTTCCAGAACCTAAAGTCTCATGACTGCCACATGATTATGACGCAACTGCTTCCGGTTGCATTGAGGGGGCTTCTACCGGAAAACGTCCGACTAGCCATTGTGAAGCTATGTGCATTCCTCAATGCAATATCTCAGAAGGTGATCGATCCATAAATCGTACCAACGCTAAGGAGTGATGTGGCGCAATGTCTTGTCAGTTTCGAGCTGGTGTTCCCACCATCCTTCTTCAATATCATGATGCACGTCCTAGTTCATCTAGTCGACGAGATTGTCATTCTGGGGCCCGTATTTCTACACAATATGTACCCCTTTGAGAGGTTCATGGGAGTCCTAAAGAAATATGTTCGTAACCGCGCTAGGCCAGAAGGAAGCATCTCCATGGGCCATCAAATAGAGGATGTCATCGGGTTTTGTGTTGACTTCATTCCTGGCCTTAAGAAGATAGGTCTCCCTAAATCGCGGTATGAGGGGAGACTGACTGGAAAAGGCACGCTTGGAAGGGACTCAATAATATGCAGGGACGGATATTCTTGGTCTCAAGCACACTACACAGTTCTACAGAACTCTACCTTGGTGACCCCGTATGTCGATGAACACAAGAACAGTCTGCGCTCCAAACACCCGGAGCAGTGCGACGACTGGATTACATGTGAACACATCAGGACTTTCAGCAGTTGGTTGGAAACACGTCTCAGAGGTGACAGCACTGTTTGTGATGAGCTGTACTTGTTGTCCAGGGGACCATCTTCGACTATAATGATTTGGAAAGGATACGAGATAAATGGGAATACATTTTACACGATTGACCAAGATGAAAAGAGCACCAACCAAAACAGCGGTGTCCGCTTTGATGCAGCAACCGACAATGGAAATGACACATATTATGGTTACATAGCAGACATATGGGAACTTGACTACGGAGTAGATTTTAAGGTCCCTTTGTTTAAGTGCAAGTGGGTCAATCTGTCAGGAGGCGGGGTACAGGTAGACCCACAGTACGGAATGACCACAGTGGATCTGAAAAATCTTGGGTACACTGAAGAACCGTTCGTCCTAGCCAATGATGTGGCACAGGTTATCTATGTGAAGGACATGTCTACTAGACCGAGGAAAAGAAAAAGATAAGGAAGCGAATACATCATACAATGAGCCAAAGCGCCACATAGTTCTTTCAGGAAAAAGGGACATCCTGGGAGTGGAGGGCAAGACAGACATGTCTGAAGAGTATGAAAAGTTTCATGAAATTCCCCCCATCAAAGTCAAGGCTGACCCAAGCATCCTGATAAACGATGAAGATTATCCATGGTTACGGCGCAATAAGCAAACGACACAAGCGAAGAAAAAGTGAAGACTTTCTCCCGCAACTATTATGATGATAACATGCCAACTTTGTAACAGACGAGTATGATACCATTGTCCGTTTTGTACATGCACATGCTATGCCAACTTTTTCAGAGTTCATTTGAAAACTATGAATTTTAAAACCTCGCTAACCGAAGGGCGCTCACACTGGTTTATAAATAAAGCAACAAAGAAAACAAAAAAAGAGTTTCCAAATTTGAAAACTAATGGCACTAACAGAAAGTTTATAATTTTTCTAAAACTAAAAGCAAAAAGAATTAAAAAATAAAGCAAAAAACAACAAAAAATAAATAATGCAAAAACAGAACAAAAAACTGAAAAAAATAAAAATAGCAACAATAAGTATTTTGTTGTAAGTAGAAACAAAATAAAATAAATAAAGCAACAAAGGAAACAAAAAAACAGTTTTCAGATTTGAAAACTAATGGCACTAACAGAAAGTTTATAATTTTTCTAAAACTAAAAGCAAAAAGAATTAAAAAATAAAGCAAAAAACAACAAAAACTAAATAATGCAGAAAACAGAACAAAAAACTGAAAAAAATAAAAATAGCAACAATAAGTATTTTGTTGTAAGTAGAAACAAAATAAAATAAATAAAGCAACAAAGAAAACAAAAAAGAGTTTTCAGATTTGAAAACTAATGGCACTAACAGAAAGTTTATAATTTTTCTAAAACTAAAAGCAAAAAGAATTAAAAAATAAAGCAAAAGACCAAAAGAAAAATAAACCAAAACCAAAATAAACTAAATAAAGCAACAAATAAAACAAAAAAACAAAAAAAATGCCACCTACTGGGCCCCCACGGCCTGAATACGACTAGAAACCCTATGGGCCAGGATTCAGGCCCGTGGAAGGCCCAGTAGGCCCACAGGCACAGATGGCAGAGTTAGGCCCGAAAGCCTGCTTTAGAGAGGAGCTCGAGAGGGGAGCCGCACCGCACCTTATAAACTGGTGCGGCTCCCTCTCAACTAGCGAGGTGGGACTAAACATTTGGCGCGGGGCAGCACAAGGCCTTTGGTCCCGGTTGGTGGCACCAACCGGGACTAAAGGGGGCCTTTGGTCCCGGTTGGTGTCACCAACCGGGACTAATGCCCCCCTTTAGTCCCGGTTGGTGCCACCAACCGGGACCAAAGGCCGCCGCTTCCCGCCCTTTGGGCTGCTGAAAATTGGCCTTTGGTCCCGGTTGGTGGCACCAACCGGGACTAAAGGGGGGCATTAGTCCCGGTTGGTGCCACCAACCGGGACTAATGCTCAGTGTATATAAACAACACTTGTGAAAATTTTCAGTTTCATCGCGCATTTGCCCCCCGACGACGCCGCCAGGCTGCCCCGCCGTCGCCGCCGTCGCCCGTGCCCCCGAGCCCACGCCGTCGCCGGCCGCGCCCTCGTGCCCAGACGCCGTCGCCACCCCGCGCCGCCCCGACGCCGTCGCCACCCCACGCTGCCCCGACGCCGTCGCCACCCCGCGCCGCCCCGACGCCGTCGCCGCGGGCCACCCCGGCCGCGCCGTCCTGACGCCGTCGCCGCCCCGCTCTGCCTCGCCGTCGCCTCTGCCTCGCCGTCGCCTCTGCCTCGCCCCGTGCCGCTTTGGTCAGGGCCAGCATCGCCCCCCTCTTCCCCCTTTTTTTGCAAATATAGTTTTTTTCCTGATTATGTGTGTATATGTATGAGTATATATGTATATGTGTATATCTGTTTATATGTCTTTTTTTAGATTTTTTTGTTTTTTGTATTTTTATAAAAATGTATATATGTTCTCTGTGTATATATATGTTTTCTGTTCATAGATTTTTATTTGAACATTATTTAAAAAAAAACAAGCAATACAAGCAGAAGAAAAAGAATGAGAGGAAAAAGGAAAAAAGAAGAGGAAGAAAGGAGAACAAGAGGGGATAGGAAGAAGAGGAGAAATAAATAAGAAGAAGAAAAAAGAAGAAAAAGAAGAGGAGAAGAAGAAAAGAATAGAGGAGAAGAAGAAAAAATAGAATTTTTTTCTATTTTTCTTCTTCTCCTCTATTCTTTTCTTCTTCTCCTCTTTTTTTCTTCTTTTTTTTTCTTCTTCTTCTTCCTTCTTCCTTCTTCCTATTTTCTTCCTTTTCCTTATTTTCCTTTCTCGAGGGATAAGAAGAAAAGAAGAGGAGAAGAAGAAAGAAAGGAATAGGGGAGAAAGAAGAAACTTTGACACGAGGGGAGGGGGTACCGATACCCCCTCCCCGATAACATTATTTTCCCATGTATATGTATGTTGCGTCGTTGTCGATATAACGAGGGTGTCGAGGATCGCCGAGGGGTCGAGGGTCGGGAACTAGGGTAGAGGGTCATTAAGGGGTCAAGGGTTGAAGGTTTCAGGGTCGAGGGTTCCTATAGTGTCAAAGTATTGAAGAAATCCAATAGCTTGTGGGCGTCGATGCCCACGTCGATGCCCACGTCACTTGTGGGACATAGATGTACTGTTCAACGCCGACCCCCTCCCGATAGCTTCAACACCTGGGGGGGGGTCGATATTACCCCCTCCTAGCTTGAAGCGTTCTCGAGGCCACCCCCTAACCCTTGAAGCGTTGTCGAGGCCACCCCAAACCCTAGAGAAGCAGCGTCGAGGCCACTAATATGATTCCTTATTGTGATTAGCTAGCTAGTTCTACGTTTGCCACTAATATATCCATATCTATCATGTTTGAATAATAATTGCCATGTTGTAAATATTTGTAGAAACTATGGACACCCCCCGAGACGAAGCACAAGAAGCGTTGTTGAGGGACATAATCGCAGAAGGAAGTGATGCCCTCTCGATGTTTCTCGTCTTTGTTCTTTTTTCTAGCCCTCCGGATGAAGTGCGTAAATAACAATATTCACAATTTTATTTTATTACCATCATTTGTGTTGAGTTTCATTCATTCATATATATATATATATATATATATATATATATATATATATATATTGACCCCCTTCTTAAAATTAGATGTTTCGGATGCGGGATGAACTCCTAGCACCAGATCGCATGCGAGCAATTCAAGAGGAATTGGCGGCATTCTTTCTTGACTGCGTGATCGCTGAAGACGGAGAATACTATGTGGACCACGCGTCCGTATTTTAGGAGATTATATATTTGTAAAAGATAATTATTGTATATATGTAGCCGGTAGTGTCGGATAGATATACGAGAACTTGTTTGTTCGACCAATCTCTCGGAGAAGGAGAGGTGGTCGATATCACTTCTCTCTGTATGCATATATGTTCATGATGATCTTCTGTTTGCTTACTAGCTAGCTAGCGTGTCTAGCTAGTCCTCTCTACACGTATGTATGTATGGTACGTAGCGTCGACCAAGCACGGACAAAAGAGAGGACACTTCTCTCTATTAATTAGCTAGCTATAGCACAATATATGAAACACCTAAATTAACCCCCCAAAACCCCCCAAACCCCCCCCCTTTCAAAAAAAAAACAAAAACCACAGCCACATAAACGCTGACGGGTGGATGCCTATTGGTCCCGGTTGGTGCCACCAACCGGGACCAAAGGCCCTCCTGCCTGGGCTCAGGGGACAGGCCACGTGGAGGCCCTTCTGTCCCGGTTCTGGATTGAACCGGGACTAAAGGGGTCAGGGCATTAGTACCGACCCTTTAGTCCCGGTTCATGAACCGGGACTAAAGGCCCTCACCAACCGGGACAATAGGCCCTTTTTCTACTAGTGAGCTGGACGAGGTTCTCGGCCAAGTCCAAAGAAGAAACAGGTTGTATTCCATGTGCCTTCTGATGATGAAGCGTCTGATGAAGAACTCACGGAAATCATCAGAGACAGACAGGTGAAGGCCGCTAGAGCCAAAGGCACATCTGTGCCACTACTGTTGGATCCGAGGAAAATCCTCGATTACATTGATCTCTGGCACAAGGATCCGAACACACCAATGCCTGATTTTCATCTGACTCCTGGACAGAATCATATGTTGTCCCATTTCATCACTGAAGAGAAATGGAAGTTTGAGAAGGCAAGAGAGATCAAGAAATCTCAATACAGAAAGGAGAAGCTCCTGAAGAAAAACGTTGTCAGAATGACACCTGAGGAACTTCTCCAGGCTCAGTCTGAAATTCAAGCCCTCAGCAAAGACTTTGATGCCTACTATGCTGATTGGCAAGGAGCTAAAGTAAGATTCGTCAATCTGATGAAGAAATTCACAAATGTTGCAGCCCCATCGCAACAAGAAAATCTTCAGGTTGTAGACTCTGCTCAGCCTGCTGAAGAACATGCCAGCACCGCTGATGACTTTCAGCCTGCTGATGAACAAGCTTGTTCCAGGGCTGGTGAAGAAATTCCAGCCGCTGAAGAAATTGCCAGGGCATCCACTAGTGGTCCGCCTGAAGAAACTGAAGTTGTCAGGGCAACTGCATCAGTTGCGCCTGAAGAAAATCAACCAGATTCCTCAGCTCCATCTGCGCCTACACCAACTCCAATTCTTCCATGTGCATTCGATGTGAAGAAGACCAAGGCTGCAGAGCGAGCTGAAGTGAAGAAAAGGAAGGCATCAGCTACGTCAAATTCTTCGGCTGCGAAGAAAATGAAGCCAATGACCAGCTCACTCAAAAATCCAATTGATGCTATTCCGATTTCCTCCATGCCATCAAAGGACCTTGTTCCATTTGGAGAAGACTATAAGACCCCAAGCGGATCTGATGAAGAAAATCATTCTGCTGCTTCGTCAGAGCAGATTGATGAAGAAATTGAAGTGGACGCAATCCCTTCAACGCCAATCATTTCCTCACCTATGCCTCAGTTCACAGCTGAAGAGGCTGGTGTTGAGGAAATTGAAGATGAAGATGTGGATATTGGCTGCACCACACCTGTGATGAACGATGACTTTTGGGAAAGTCAGCATCCAAATTCTCCACTCTTCACCCCACTGCAACAGATACCTCAGTCCCCCGCACCAACAGTTCAAATGGGCTCTGAAGAAACTCATCCCACGACATCTGTCCATGAAGAAATTCCAGCCACTAGTGTTGATGAACCTGCTGCTGCTGATCCTCAGACTGCACCTATTGAGGAACAAGAAATTCCTCAGCCTGAAGAACCTGAGCTCACGATTCCTGAGGTAGTAATGCAACTCACTGACATCCCTCTGCCAAAGCCAAAGGATCCGTTCTCAAGCAAACAAAAGTTCAAGGCTGAAGATTTCTTTGCTGAGCACATATTCTTCACAGATTATAATCCATATGATTCTGCTCGCATAAGGAAGAGGCGTTTCTGGACTGCCAGCCAAGCCAATTTCTATTCCTCCAAGCTCTTCAACAAAGACAAAGTCTTCGATCATGCACATATTCCTCATGTGGACATGGAGTCTCTGCCCGGCTTTGAGCCAGTCCTCAGTGTTCTTCATGACGTAGGACTTCTGAATTTCTGCATTGATATCTGTGACTGGAATGAAGAACTCATTCTTCAATTTTATGCAACCCTGCACATCACCGGAAACATTGAAGATGTGAACACATGGGTATTAGACTGGATGTCTGAAAATACTCACTACAAGGCACCAGCAACTGAATTGCTTCGTGCTCTACCACTCAGTCCTCCTGTTGATGATGCTCGTTGTATCTACAACGAACCAGAACTTTCAAATCACTATATGTAAGTGCTGATGAAGCCTTTGAAGCCAAGGCAGGCCCCAAGAACCAAATTCCTCGTCAAGGAATTATTTTATGCGCCTCGGACTATCTATCGAATTCTGACCAAGACAATGAGTCCTATCAAAGGCCACGACTCAAATGATGAAGAAGTCGTTGGCATCATGAAGAATATGCTTTTCAACATCATTCATGGCGTTCCCATAAACTTCCATGATTTCTTCATGAGGACTCTGGCCAATATTGCTATGTCACCATTCCAGCTGAAGCTCTATGCTCCTTGGATTATGAGATTCATCAGGGCAAGATCTTCACTGAATTACAAAGCTGACACTCTGAACCACGGTAGCTACTTGCCTCCCATTGAAGTCCTCAAACGGACAGTTTCATCAGCTGATGATAAAGGCAAGGCCACTGCTGTGATCGATGAAGGCATTCGTCCATTGGATGGTCAATTTCGCAAGGCTGCATCTTACTCTACCAATGATGATTCTGCCACACATGACTCTGCCGCAAATACCTCAGCCAAGCAAAATCCTCAAGCCACAGCACCCAAGATGATGACTGATCATGAGTTACTCCTCAGTCTTCATCAGAAGGTTGATCGCAATCATAACTGGGTAAAGCGTCAGTTTGGTTCAATTCTTCACAACATGACCTCAACACACAATGCAGTGAAGAAAAACCAATACTACCTCCATGAAACCTTCAACCGTACCTGGGCTGTTCTCTCTCATGACTACAGCGCTGCAGATCTGAAGAATATGGGTCTCAAGGAAGAATTTGACTGGTCTGCACCTCCACCGAAGAAATTCAAGAAGGTCAAAGTCCCTTCCTTGGTGGCCAGCTCTTATTCTTCATCGCGTGACACTGATGAGTATCAAGATTTGGACGACACTGCGGCAGGCCCTCCTTCAACAAACAACCCCGACAACGCTGGCGCTCCTCCATCGACTTGAAATTCTTCAGGGGCGTTAGTCCTCAGTTTCAATCCTTTTGGTCATTTGATGACAAAGGGGGAGAAATCTGAGTTAGTCTTCAAGCGGGTCTATATTAAGGGCATTTTCTAAGTTACAACTCTCGTTCTTCTGAAACTTTTGTTTGGATCGAGTTGTAATCTTAAACCCGATGGTGAGCTGATACTTTTGTTGCATTATGCTTTGCATGCTTATTCCTCATTAATGACATTGCACGCATGCTGAATCTCATCAGGCACCATATTTCATCATGCATTTCAAATTCTTCATATTATATATCAAATGCATGTATGAATTACAAGATATAGGGGGAGATCTCCATGATTTAACTCTTCAAGTGTGCATTGCTTCAAAAGCAAATTCCTCACTATGCACATCTTCAGGGGGAGTTCTACTATATCTTATAATCAAATTCCTCAATATCAGTGTATACAGTTCATATGTTTATCCCCGTTGAAAACATAACCTATGTTGTCATCAATCACCAAAAAGGGGGAGATTGTAAGTGCATCTAGTGCCCCTTAGTGATTTTGGTGTATTGAAGACTTATAGGTTAAGGGACTAATGCGTTTGTGAGTATACACAGGTCTATAAGTCTATGAGGAGTTTGATATTTACAGAGAAAGTCGACCCCTAAAAATGAAGTTCTTCAACTGAAGACTTTGATATTCTGAAGACTTTCTGAAGACTTTGAAAGTGAAGAAATTGGTGTGACCTTGAAGACTTGGTATTCAATTGTGGAACATGAAGCGTGAAAACTTTTGTTTTCGTAGTTTCATTTTCTCTTTCTTGAGTCATAGGAAACACCGTACTGTTAAAGGGGGTCGAGGAAATACTAAGGAAAAATTTCCATGTGATGCTCAACTCAAAATCCTACACCTACCAATCCCTTCGAGTGAAGCCTTTGGAAATCTCATACAGTTCAGTCACTTTCTTTAGTGATAGAGACAAAGTTCTTCTGGTCGCTGATGAATTTGCTCTGACTGAGGAGTTAGGAGTTCGCCAGTGCGGATGGCCTACACAATGAGGAACATGATAGCCCTGAGGAATTTGAGAGTCAAATTTCCGACCGTTGCTGTGCTGCGCGCCAGCTGTCCCAAAATATCTTATCCACCTAACGGTCATATCATTGAGGGGCATTTATGTCTTATCATGTCGGGCTGCTCCCTAGGCTATAAATAGCCGCCCCCTACAACCACTAGCTGGTTGGCTGCTCCGAGAGAACTTGACACTTGTCATTTGAGAGCAACCCGTCCTCCGAGGACTTTGAGCGAAAATCATCGAGTGAGGAAAATCCCAAAAACCCAAACACCTCCAAACCCAAAGTGATTGAGCATCACTGAAGAAATTGATCCTGCGTGGATCCGACGCTTGTTACCTTTGAAGACTGTGCTTCTTCCAGACGGTTAGGCGTCAAGGTCTAGAGCATCCAAGAGGAATTGTGGATTGCCGAGTGACCAAGTCTGTGAAGGTTTGGAAGTCGCCTGAAGACTTACCACGAGTGATTGGACGAGATCTGTGTGATCTTAGTTCAAGGAGAATACGGTGAGGACTGGGTGTCCTGAGCTGCGTGCTCAGAGACTGGGTGTCCGGGACTGCATGTCCTCGAGTTTAAATACTCAGCCGCTCCAACCAGACGTACAACTGAGACAGCAGTTGGAACTGGTCTACCAAATCATTGTCTTCACCAACCTAACTGGTTCTATTTCCTCAACCCTTTCATTTCCTCATTACTGTGTTGAGTGTTTGTTCATATATGTGTTTGAAGACTTTGACTGAAGACTTTCTCAATTTCCTCAGTTCAATTTCTTCAGTCTGTTTGTCTTCATCTTGTGTTATCCTGTGATTACGCTTTCTGTACTCTGTGCTAGTCTTCATTTCATCATGATGACCATGCTTGTATTCTGTTATGCTTACTTCTGAGTACTTATTCCGCTGCTAATAGTTCTTCGCTAAGGAATTTCCTCACCGGCAAATTCCTCAGTGAAGAATTCATAAAAATCGCCTATTCACCCCCCTCTAGTCGACATAACGCACTTTCAATCACGCGGGCCCCCTCCGATCGGCAGACTCGGGCGATCTCGCCCCAGCCCCGGGTCATGAAGACCTTGCCTGGAGCGACGACCTTGATGTCCGCTTCGGTCGCAGGAGTCCGGCAGTCGGCGTGCTGCAGCCAGAGCCTGAAAGGCCCCCTTGGTGGAATCTCGAAGGCGAAGGAAGGAGGAAGGCGAATCCAAGATCGAGGAGGCATGGCGGCGTGAAGCACGAGCTCACGGGAGGAGACCTCGAGGTGAACCCCGGGAGGAACAACGCGCACCGCCGTTATCCGCCGACGGTGACGGCGCCTCTGGCGGTGCAACTCGGCACCTGTGCCTTCGGGACCCTCGACCCGGGCATACAAGGGCAATGGGAATCCAGGAGGTGGCCGCTCGAGCCGTTTCTTCGGCGGAAGCGGGGAAGGACTGTCTCGGGGGGGGGGGAGGGTTTCCCCTTCTCCTCGGCAGAAAACCGTCGGATCGGTGCCATTGGCGTATGGAGGAGCAAGGGCGGAGAAGAAGGCGGATAACAGCAGAAGAGGGTGGACTGGAGAGGCTCTCGCCGTTCCGTACATATAGCTGAAGGAGGCCAACCGTCGGCCTCCATGATCACAGGTAATCATGACCCGTTTTTGCATGTCGGGACTTGTCAATTCGTGCTGTTGCCGAGGCATCGTGGGGAAGCGCGGATGCCCATGTCCAATCCACCGCCGCGCGGTGCCCAAGGCCGCAGGCTGTTGGGGCCCGCGTCGCTTCATACTTGCCCCTTCGCTTCTCGGCTAAGCCAAGTCCAGGCGCGCCTTGGGCCCGGGGGCTACTGTCGGCGTTCTGGGAACGGGGGTACCCAGACTTCCCTGCCTGTGGCCTGCGGCGTGGCTCAAGGGGTGGCCCAGTACGTCCCATCTTCATCAACACGAGCTCAAGACCCTCGCGAGGGGCCAAGCCTCGCGGGGCAGACGACAGGAAGCTTCCTCAAGCACGGCCTCATCAGGCTGGCTTGCGAGGAGGCAGAGAGATCAAGGCAGGGTACCTCACAAGGTGCCCGTGATGCAAGCCATGACGACCCAAGCCAGGCGGGCGCCGGCCTGCGCAGAGTTCTTGTTTCCTATTTGGTGCAAAGGGAACAAGCGCAGGCAAGAGTATCAAGCAAAGGCAACCATTTCGGTGCAACAAGACCAAGACCAGCAGAACGGCAGGATGGAGGTCATCGTGGAGCCCAAGCCGGCGTCACCGCCAGAGTCTTTGGCAGGCGAGGACCAACTTTAGTAAGGATAAGTGTACTAGATGTTCCCCTTCAAAATGGCCAATTGTTGGCGCCCTTCCCGCTCAATATTTGGGAAGAGCCCCAGGGCCTCCGCCTATAAATAGGACTAGCCACCCCCAGGGTAGAGGCATCCAGAGATCGATCAAAGAGATCGTGCAGTAGATCCCTAGCCAGAACCACCAACACAAGAACACCCCTCGGGAGGCAGTTCTTCCTTGTATTGTTCATCATCAGCCCCTGAGGCAATCCACCACACCACAAACTAGAGTAGGGTATTACACCACAATGGTGGCCCGAACTAGTATAAACCTCGTGTCCCTTGTGTTGTTCTTCCTGTAGCTTTAGATCCTTGCGAGGCGACGAGACGCGGGTAGGTAGGAGGTGCGATCTCCGCGTGCACCCCGGAGTTCGAACCTAGAGGGTCTGCCTGAACCCGAAATCCGACAGACTACGTGATAGTTTAGTGTGTAATGTTAAACGGTTTAGAATTGAGGCACCGAAGACATTTTTGAAACATCGCAGAACATATGAGATGTTCCAAGAGCTGAAATTAGGATTCAGGCTCGTGCCCACGTCAAGAGGTATGAGACCTCTGACAAGTTTCTTAACCTGCAAACTAAGGGAGAAAAGCTCGATCATTGAGCATGTGCTCAGATTGTCTGAGTACTACAATCACTTGAATCGAGTGGGAGTTAATCTTCCAGATGAGATAGTGATGGTTCTCCATAGTCACTGCCACCAAGCTATTAGAGCTTCATGATGAACTATAACATATTAGGGATAGACATGATGATCCTTGAACAATTTGCGATGTTTGACACCGCGAAAGTAGAAATCGAGTAGGAGCATCAATTGTTGATGGTTGGAAAAACCACTAGTTTCAAGAAGGGCAAGGGCAAGAAGGGATACTTCATGAAACGGCAAATCAGTTGCTGCTCTAGTGAAGAAACCCAGGGTTGAACCCAAACCCTTCTGTAATGAGGGAACGGTCACTGAAGCAGAACTACCCTAGATACTTGGTAGATGAGAAGGCTGGCAAGGTTGATAGAAGTATATTGGATATGCATTGTATTAAATGTGTACTTTACTAGTACTCCTAGTAGCACCAGGGTATTAAGATACTGGTTCGGTTGCTAAGTGTTAGTAACTCGAAATGAAAGAGCTACGGAATAAACAGAGACTAGCTAAAGGTGAGATGACGACGTGTGTTGGAAGTGTTTCCAAGGTTGATGTGATCAAGCATCGCCTGCTCCCTCTACCATTGAGATTGGTGTTAAACCTAAGTAATTGTTATTTGGTGTTTGCGTTGGCATAGACATGATTGTATTATGGTTATCGCAATACGGTTATTCATTTAAGGAGAATAATGGTTACTCTGTTTATTTGAATAATACCTTCAATGGTCTTGCACCTAAAATGCATGGTTTATTGAATCTCGATCGTAGTGATACACATGTTCATACCAAAAGATATAAGATAGTAATGATAGTACCACATACTTGTGGCACTACCATTTGAGTCATACTGGTATAAAACGCATGAAGAAGCTCCATGTTGATGGATCTTTGGACTCACTCGTTTTGAAAAGATTGAGACATGCAAACCATGTCTATTGGTATATATGCATGAAGAAACTCCATACAGATGGATCGTTTGGACTCACTTGATTTTGAATCACTTGAGACATGCAAATCATACCACATGGGCAAGATGACTGAAAGGTCTTGTTTTCAGTGAGATGAAAAAAGAGAGCAACTTGTTGGAAGTAATACATTTGATGTGTGCAATCCAATGAGTGCTGATGCATGCACTGAATATCGTTATGCTCTTACTTCACAGATGATTTGAGTAGATTCTAAGTATATTTACTTGATGAAACACGGGTCTGAATTATTGAAAGGTTCAAGCAATTTCAGAGTGAAGTTGAAGATCATCGTGGCAAGAGGATACAATGTCTATGATATGATCATAGAGATGAATATCTGAGTTACGAGTTTGGTACACAATTAATACCTTGTGGAAATTGTTTCATAACTAACACCACCTGGAACACCATAGTGTGATGGTGTGTCCGAACATCATAAATGCACCCTATTGGATATGGTGCATACCATGATGTCTCTTATCGAATTACCACTATCATTTATGGGTTAGGCATTAGAGACAACCACATTCACTTTAAATATGGCACCACGTAATTCCGTTGAGATGACACCGTATGAACTATGGTTTAGAGAAACCTGAGCTGTCATTTCTTAAAATTTTTGGGGCTGTGACGCTTATGTGAAAAGTTTTGCCTGATGAGCTTGAACCCAAAGCGGATAAAATGCATCTTCATAGGACACCCAAAAATAGTTGGGTATACCTCCTAATTCGAATACGGAAGCAAAAGTGATTGTTTCCAGAAACGGATCCTTTCTCGAGGAAAAGTTTCTCTTGAAAGAATTGAGTGGGAGGATGGTGGAGACTTGATGAGGTTATTGAACCATCACTTCAACTAGTGTGTAGCAGGGCAGAGGAAGTTGTTCCTATGGCGCCTACACCAATTGAAGTGGAAGCTGATGATAGTGATCATGAAACTTCAGATCAAGTCACTACCAAACCTCGTAGGTCAACAAAGATGCGTACTACTTCAGAGTGGTACGTAATCCTGTCTTAGAGGTCATGTTGCCAGACAACAATGAACCTACGAGCTATGGAGAAGCGATGGTGGGCCCGGATTCTGACAAATGGCTCGAGTGTAAGTGCATCTAGTGCCCCTTAGTGATTTTGGTGTATTGAAGACTTATAGGTTAAGGGACTAATGCGTTTGTGAGTATACACAGGTCTATAAGTCTATGAGGAGTTTGATATTTACAGAGAAAGTCGACCCCTAAAAATGAAGTTCTTCAACTGAAGACTTTGATATTCTGAAGACTTTCTGAAGACTTTGAAAGTGAAGAAATTGGTGTGACCTTGAAGACTTGGTATTCATTGTGGAACATGAAGCGTGAAGACTTTGTTTTCGTAGTTTCATTTTCTCTTTCTTGAGTCATAGGAAACACCGTACTGTTAAAGGGGGTCGAGGAAATACTAAGGAAAAATTTCCATGTGATGCTCAACTCAAAATCCTACACCTACCAATCCCTTCGAGTGAAGCCTTTGGAAATCTCATACAGTTCAGTCACTTTCTTCAGTGACAGAGACGAAGTTCTTCTGGTCGCTGATGAATTTGCTCTGACTGAGGAGTTAGGAATTCGCCAGTGCGGATTGCCTACACAGTGAGGAACATGATAGCCCTGAGGAATTTGAGAGTCAAATTTCCGACCGTTGCTGTGCTGCGCGCCAGCTGTTCCCAAAATATCTTATCCACCTAACGGTCATATCATTGAGGGGCATTTATGTCTTATCATGTCGGGCTGCTCCCTAGGCTATAAATAGCCGCCCCCTACAACCACTAGCTGGTTGGCTGCTCCGAGAGAACTTGACACTTGTCATTTGAGAGCAACCCATCCTCCGAGGACTTTGAGCGAAAATCATCGAGTGAGGAAAATCCCAAAAACCCAAACACCTCCAAACCCAAAGTGATTGAGCATCACTGAAGAAATTGATCCTGCGTGGATCCGACGCTTGTTACCTTTGAAGACTGTGCTTCTTCCAGACGGTTAGGCGTCAAGGTCTAGAGCATCCAAGAGGAATTGTGGATTGCCGAGTGACCAAGTCTGTGAAGGTTTGGAAGTCGCCTGAAGACTTACCACGAGTGATTGGACGAGATCTGCGTGATCTTAGTTCAAGGAGAATACGGTGAGGACTGGGTGTCCTGAGCTGCGTGCTCAGAGACTGGGTGTCCGGGACTGCGTGTCCTCGAGTTTAAATACTCAGCCGCTCCAACCAGACGTACAACTGAGACAGCAGTTGGAACTGGTCTACCAAATCATTGTCTTCACCAACCTAACTGGTTCTATTTCCTCAACCCTTTCATTTCCTCATTACTGTGTTGAGTGTTTGTTCATATCTGTGTTTGAAGACTTTGACTGAAGACTTTTTCAATTTCCTCAGTTCAATTTCTTCAGTCTGTTTGTCTTCATCTTGTGTTATCCTGTGATTACGCTTTCTGTACTCTGTGCTAGTCTTCATTTCATCATGATGACCATGCTTGTATTCTGTTATGCTTACTTCTGAGTACTTATTCCGCTGCTAATAGTTCTTCGCTAAGGAATTTCCTCACCGGCAAATTCCTTAGTGAAGAATTCATAAAAATCGCCTATTCACCCCCCTCTAGTCGACATAACGCACTTTCAATTGGTATCAGAGCAAGGTACTCCCTTGTTCTATGTGATTTTGGTTTAACCGCCTGGAGTTTCAGTTATGTCGACCACAGGTATGAAGAAAGTGACATGCCCTATCTTTGACGGTCATGATTATCCCAAGTGAAGGCCATGATGAGGAAGCGCCTCATGGCAATGAACAGCGAGCTGTGGACCGTCACTGAGATTGGTCTTACTGATCTATGCAAAATGGCGGACGCTGATGATATTCGCAAGTACACTCGACTTGTCATCTTGGCGAAGGATATCATCTGTTCCTGCCTATCCAGAGATCAATTCAGGCTCATTATGCATCTTTGCAATGCAAAGCTTATCTGGGACCCAATTCTGATGTCTATGAAGGTCATCGAACCCGTCATGATCCTTGGTTTGAGTACTTCAAGGAATCTCTCAAAACGATGACTTTCGAACCAGAATCATCATCTTTTGCATCATGTCTCATGGCAAAAGGTGACGAGGTAACGGAATGTTCCTCATCTGAATTCAGTGACTGTGAATCTGATGATGATATTGAACCTAGCTATACCAGACTTGTTTGCATTGCCACCAAACAACAACTTGCCTTGGAAAAGGTTCAAAACATGCTAGGTAAAAGTGATGATATGTTGAGTGAAGAAATGGATCGCACTAAAGCCCTGACTGAAAATCTTCAGAGACTTCAGTCTAGGTTTGATAACGTTCAAAGTCATCATAACACTCTCTTATCTGATCATGAGAAACTTTCTTATGAATTTCTTCAAAGAAAGCAAGATCTTGAGAAGCTAAGAGTGAGTTATGAAGATCTTCAGAAGGAGCGCGATTCATTACTAGCTCAACAAATCAGCGCTTCTCAGGAAGAATTTGTTCCTCCATGCTTAAAGTGCATTGAACGTGAATCTGCTAATTCCTCACCTGAATGTTCAAATGCTTCAACTGTTACAAATTCTTCACCTGCCTCTGCTATCACTAATTCCTCATCTGAGGACATTGCTAGTATCACTGACGATGCAGGGCTGAAGGAATTGTACACAACAGGCATGTACAAAAGCCTCAAAGGGCATCAGATTCTTTGTGATGTACTCAAAAAGCAGATCCTCAACAGAAACCCTAGGAAAGAGGGTATTGCTTTTGAGAGGAAACTCAATGCTGATGGAACATATTGGAAGCCTGAGCAGTACCCCAAAACCTCATGGGTTGCTGCAAAGGGACCTCCAGTTGATCCATCTAACTTATCTGGCTTTACATGTGAATCTTCTCATTCTTCTGATGAGTCATTTGACTCCAACTATAAACTGTTCAAAAATCAGAATGGTGAAGTATTTGCTAGATATGTTGGGACTAACTGCAGGAACGGTTCCCCTATGAAGAAAATCTGGGTTCCCAAAAGTTATGTTGAAAGTCTTCAGGTGAATGTCCTCATGACACCACCTGTGAAGAATAGGAACCCCAGATCAAACTCTTCATATGGACCTAATTCTTCATATGGATCCAAGTCCTCATATGGACCAATTTCCTCACGTGGATAAAATTCCTCAAATGGATCAAAGTTCCCATATGATTATCATCGTGCTAACAACTCTGTTTCGCAGGGTAGAGCTAAGGGCTATGAATATGCACATTATTCTTCAAATCATTATGTTCATAAGTCCTCGAAGAATTTCTCTGCTTATTCATATGCTTACTCTAACCCCTCTTATGTGAAACGAAATGGTTTGGCCTCTATGCCAACTTTCTCATATGGTGCTCGTAGAGTGATGGACTCTTTGCCACCCCTTCAGATGTGGGTGGTGAAGAAAAATAACTAATCTTTTCTGCAGGGTCAGGTCTCCAGACGTGCCTTAACGTTTGAAGAATTTGCTGGGGACCTGACAAAGTTGCCCGAAAGGACGCAGGCTAATCATGATGAAATGAACTTTCATTTCACACGTCCTCATACTGCTATATCTGTCTACTGCTTGATGAAATTCATCTGATGAACTTGATATCATATTCTTCATTGATGAAGCATATGAGATTGTAAGTTACACTAATTCATCTGCAGGATGATCAACCCAAAACCACTGAAGTGGGTCCTCGATAGTGGATGTACAAATCACATGACTGGTGACAAGAATCTTTTGATGGATGCTCCCTTATCACCGTCACATCTGAAGCACATCATCTTTGCTGACAAAGGCAAAAGTCAGGTATTGGGTCTTGGTAAGGTTGCGATCTCTAAGGATAAACACATGGACAAAGTCATGCTTGTTGAGTCCTTAGGATACAACCTCATGTCAGTCTCAATGCTTTGTGATCTTGATATGGTTGTTGTCTTTGGCAAGTATCGCTGTGTTGTGATTATGGAAGCTGACAATTCCAAAGTCTTCGAAGGCTTTAGGAGAGGAGACTTGTATATTGTTGATTTCTCTACAGGACCACAACCAGCCGTGTGTCTACTTGCAAAAGCTTCAGAAGGCTGGCTATGGCATCGACGACTTGGTCACGCAGGCATGAGGAATTTGCACACGCTTGCGAAGAAGAAGCATGTCATTGGCATTGAGAATGTCAAATTCCTCAAGGATCACTTATGCGGAGCCTGTGAAGCTGGAAAAATGACCAAGGCCAAGCATCCAGCGAAGACTATCATGACCACTACTCGTCCATTCGAATTGCTTCACATGGACCTCTTCGGACCTAATCATTACTCAGCAGTCACTAATGCTGCATCTCTATATGGTTTTGTCATTGTTGATGATTACTCTCGATATACATGGGTACACATTGTTACTTACAAACATGAAGTGCAGGAAGTCTTCAAACGATTTTCCTCGAGGGCTTCAACCAACTTTGGTGTGAAGATCAAGCACATCAGGAGTGACAATGGAACTGAGTTCAAGAATTCCGGTCTTGATGACTATCTTGATGAACTTGGTATTACTCATGAGTTATCTGCTCCCTATACTCCTCAGCAGAATGGCGTCGTGGAGCGCAAGAACAGAACTCTTGTTGAGATGGCTCGCACTATGCTTGATGAATACAAAACGCCTCATCATTTTTGGATTGATGCAATTGATACTGCGTGCCACATCATCAACAGAGTATATCTTCACAAATTCTTCAAGAAGACGGCCTATGAACTCCTCACTGACAAGAAACCCAATGTGAGTTATTTCAAAGTCTTCGGTGCAAAATGTTGGATTAGAGATCCTCACCACAATTCTAAATTTGCACCGAAAGCACATGAAGGTTTTATGCTTGGTTACGGAAAGGACTCGCACACCTACAAAGTCTTCAACAATGCTCTTCACAAGGTTGTTGAAACTGTAGATGTGCGGTTCGATGAAACTAATGGCTCGCAAAGAGAGCACCTACCTTCTGTGTTAGATGAACCAGCACCTGAGGATTCTATCAAGTTCAAGGCAACAGAGGATGTCATTCCTACTGAAGAATTTGCTGAAGAATTCATTCCAGTACGTGAAGAACGTCGAGCTGATGCACCTGAAGATAATGCTGAAGAAAATGGTGCTGAAGAAAATGCTGATCAAATTCCTCAGCGACAGCCAGCTCATCCCCGCGTTGCAAAAGAAGTACAAGTTGACAAGATCATCGATGACATTGAAGCGCCAGGTCCTCTCACACGCTCAAAAGCTTCACATTTATCTAACTTTTGTGGGCACTATGCTTTTGTCTCTATCACAGAGCCCACTAAGGTAGATGAAGCATTTCTGGAGCCGGAGTGGATTTAGGCTATGCAAGAAGAATTACATCAGTTCGAGCTCAACAATGTCTGGGAACTGGTCAAACGTCCAGATCCTTGCAAGCATAATATCATTGGCACAAAGTGGATCTACCGCAACAAGCAAGATGAAAATGGCCTTGTGGTGAGGAATAAGGCACGACTGGTAGCTCAAGGCTACACACAGGTTGAAGGAATTGATTTCGATGAAACTTTTGCACCTGTTGCTAGACTTGAGGCTATTCGCATATTACTTGCTTATGCTAACCATCATGATATCATCTTATATCAAATGGATGTGAAAAGTGCATTCCTCAATGGTAAGCTTGAGGAAGAAGTATATGTTGCTCAACCCCCAGGTTTTGAAGATCCAAAGAATCCTGACAAAGTCTTCAGACTTAATAAGGCCCTCTATGGCCTCAAGCAAGCCCCTCGGGCGTGGTATGATACATTGAAGGAATTCTTCGTGAAGAATGGCTTCACACCCGGTTCACTTGACCCTACTCTCTTTACTAAATCTTATGATGGTGAACTGTTTGTGTGCCAAATATATGTTGATGATATTATCTTTGGCTGTACTAACCAACGTTATAGTGATGAATTTGCATATATGATGAGTGAAGAATATCAAATGTCTATGATGGGAGAGTTGAAATTCTTCTTAGGTCTTCAAATTCGTCAACAGCGCAATGGCATATTCATATCTCAGGAGAAATACCTCAAAGATGTACTGAGGAAATTCGGCATGCAAGATTGCAAAGGCGTCAAAATTCCTATGCCCACAAATGGCCATCTATGCACTGATGAAAATGGTATTGACTTCGATCACAAGGTATACCGCTCCATGATTGGTTCTTTACTGTACTTATGTGCATCTAGGCCAGATATAATGCTTAGTGTTTGCATGTGTGCCCGATTTCAAGCTGCACCGAAGGAATCACACCATAAGGCTGTGAAGCATATTCTTCGATATCTAGCTCACACACCAACACTAGGATTATGGTACCCCAAGGGCTCTGCTTTTGATCTCATTGGATATTCTGACTCTGACTATGCTGGTGATCGTGTGGACCGCAAGTCAACTTCTGGCACTTGTCATTTCCTCGGACGATCTTTGGTCTGTTGGTCCTCGAAGAAACAGAACTGCGTATCACTGTCCACTGCGGAAGCTGAATACATTGCTGCTGGCTCTTGCTGTGCTCAACTGCTTTGGATGAAGCAAACACTCAAGGACTATGGCATCAACGTGAAGAATGTGCCTCTCCTCTGCGACAATGAGAGTGCCATCAAGATTGCTCACAACCCAGTTCAGCACTCGAAGACAAAGCACATTCAGATTCGTCATCATTTTCTTCGTGATCATGTGTTGAAGGGCGACATCTCCATCGAGCACGTGAAGACTGAAGAACAGCTAGCTGATATCTTCACTAAGCCCTTGGATGAGAAGAGATTTAGCAAGTTGCGGTGTGAGCTAAATATCTTAGAATCTTCGAATGTTCTTTGAAAAGGACACACATCCTAACACTTATGCAAAATTGATGACTTAGATGTGCAACACATGAAGAAACGTTTTTCTTCAATCAATGAAGAATAACACTCTAAGTGTGAAGAAATTAATGAAGAATTTGATTCTCAGAACCCTACGACAATTGTACGCGGTGTCTGAAATCATCATTCTTATACGGTGGGTCACGCCACCACAAAAAGTTGAAAATCTTCAATTTGAGTTTTTCCTCAGTTTTGAAATTCTTCAGTTTTTCAAATTCTTCAACTTTTTCAAAATCTTCACTGTTTCCTTCGTTTTTCTTCATTGGCTATATATATATATATATAAGTTTATGTCCTCTACAGCATTCACTTATAGCTAATTCTTCAAGTTGCTTCTTCTGCTAAGTGAATGTGATCGGACCCTTCCCCCTCTATGCTATACTCAACCCAATCTATTCACAAATTCTTCATGTGCGTTCTATTTGAAACTCGTTCAAAATCTTCACTGTGTCCTTGTCAGCTGAAGAAATTGCGAACGAAACTTTAAAACAAATCTTATCCAAATTTTCGGTTTTGCCGCACAAACTGTTCCGCATCCCATGATGCATTATTCTATTCACCCACGATCGTACACGATCTCCACTACACAGTACGTGGGTGACACCTGTCGCGTGAAGGAGAAAGGGCAGGGGCACGTTCGTCCTAAATCTTCGGGCGAACAGTTTTTTCACCGTGTCTATAAATACCCCTCTCCCTTTCCTCACTTCATTTACTCCGCTCGACCGTTCTCTCTCTCGCTCGAGCTCCTTAAACCCTAGCGCCGCCGCTACTCCATCGTCGCCGGTGAGGAAGAGCTTCGCTGCCTCGACCTCGTCGCCGTCGTACTCGCGCCGACCGCGGAAATCTTCACTCCGCCGCCGCCGTAGCTGTCTTCCTCCGCCGAGTTAGGGCAAGGAAGATCTAACCTGACGAACTTCCCATCTGTTCTTCTCAGTTCGTCGTGTTCTTCACTTCGGGTAATTAAAAGTTACTTTTATTACTCGCCTTGATTCTCAAGCTTTCCTGAAAATCTTCAAAGGTGTTTATTCTTCAAATCTTCACACACATGAACACCTCACACATTATATGCTCTTGATTAGTTTTTCTAAGCATCATTTTTTTCTTCAAGATTCCTCAATTGTGTGGATTTTCAATCTGTACAACTCTGGAACCTAAGACAAAGAACGCTTAGTGAAATTCCTCAAGGCTCATCTGGTCAAATTCCTCAAAACTTGTTCTTTTCGAAAAACCTTCTGAGAACGCATATGACCTCTCCAAATTCCTCGCACCTGTACTCTGTTCACAGGTACTCATGTCTGCTGCTGAATCACTAGGTTCTCATCAACTTAACTCATTTGCAGCATTCCTCGAAGAAAAACTGCATACTTCTTCAGAAAACTCGATTGTTCAAATTCCTCAACTGAAGAATATGGCAGACGGTAAGAAGCCGCAGAAAGGAGGAAAGAAACCTGAGGTTATGACTGCTTTTGAAATCCCTGAGGAAATTTATGCTGACTATTGCACACCTGATGAAGCAAAATTTGGCAAAGAAAATAAAAATCAGCGCAAGGTGCGCATTCAGAAGATTGAACGGAGATGGGCAAGGGAATGGAGGGAATACAGATATGTGACTCCAAAGTACATGAAAAAATTCGCCCTCAATCCTCCATGCCCAAGAGCTCCATTGGCACCTGGCCAAGTAGCTGACCCCACAAGCATCAAACGTGGTGAGGACTTTCCTGAAGAATGGGCTAAGCGCCAAGCAAAATTGGCAAGACAGGCCAAGGAGGCAGTGAAGAAATTCAATGAGGATTCTGCCACTGCTGCTGCTGCTGAGGTCTCGGTCAAACTGAGGAAATCCATGCCAAAGAAGCCTGCTCGTAAGCCAAGTGCTTCACCAACAGTGCCCTCACGGCCCAGTTCCTCAGCAATGCCCTCACGGCAAATTCCTCACACTATCACAGCTCCACCAAAGTCCTCAACAGCTCCTTCAAAGTCCTCAGCTCCTGTGCATCTGGCTACATGTCAAAGGACTGCTAGTTTCTCGATTGCATCTGGTGTTTCCGCAAGTTCCTCAGCTGCACCAATTTCATCATCTGGCCCGACACTGATGAAGACCAAAGCAACAGCTGGACGAGGTCCTCGGCCAAGTCCAAAGAAGAAACAGGTTGTATTCCATGTGCCTTCTAATGATGAAGCGTCTGATGATGAACTCGCAGAAATCATCAGAGACAGATAGGTGAAGGCCGCTAGAGCTAAAGGGACATCTGTGCCACTGCTGTTGGATCCGAGGAAAATCCTCGATTATATTGATCTCTGGCACAAGGATCCAAACACCCCCATGCCTGATTTCCATCTCACCGCTGGTCAAAATCACATGCTGACCCATTTCATCACTGAAGAGAAATGGAAGTTTGAAAAGGCAAGAGAGATCAAGAAAGCTCAATACAGGAAGGAGAAGTTCCTGAAGAAAAACGTTGTCAAAATGACACCTGAAGAACTTCTCAAGGTCCAGACTGAAATTCAAGACCTCAGCAAAAACTTCGATGCTTATTATGCTGATTGGCAAGGGGCCAAGGTCAGATTCGTCAACTTGACGAAGAAATTCACCAATGTTGCAGCCTCAACGCAACATGAAATTCCTCAGGCTGAAGCCTCAGCTCAGCCGACTGAAGAACATGCCAGCACCGCTGATGACTTTCAGCCTGCTGATGAACAAGCTCGTTCTAGGGCTGGTGAAGAAATCCCAGCCGCTGAAGAAATTGCCAGGGCATCCACTAGTGGTGCGCCTGAAGAAACTGAAGTGATCAGGGCAACTGCATCAGTTGCGCCTGAAGAAATCAACCAGATTCCTCAGCTCCATTTGCGCCTACACCAACTCCAATTCTTCCATGTGCATTCGATGTGAAGAAGACCAAGGCTGCAGAGCGAGCTGCAGTGAAGAAAAGGAAGGCATCAGATGCGTCAAATTCTTCGGCTGCGAAGAAAATGAAGCCAATGACCAGCTCACTCGAAAATCCAATTGATGCTGTTCCGATTTCCTCCATGCCATCAAAGGACCTTGTTCCTTTTGGAGAAGACTATAAGATCCCAAGCGGATCTGATGAAGAAAATCATTCTGCTGCTTCGTCAGAGCAGATTGATGAAGAAATTGAAGTGGACGCAATCCCTTCAACGCCAATCATTTCCTCACCTATGCCTCAGTTCACAGCTGAAGAGGCTGGTGTTGAGGAAATTGAAGATGAAGATGTGGATATTGGCTGCACCACACCTGTGATGAACGATGACTTTTGGGAAAGTCAGCATCCAAATTCTCCACTCTTCACCCCACTCCAACAGATACCTCAGTCCCCTGCACCAACAGTTCAAATGGGCTCTGAAGAAACTCATCCCACGACATCTGTCCATGAAGAAATTCCAGCCACTAGTGCTGATGAACCTGCTGCTGCTGATCCTCAGACTGCACCTGTTGAGGAACAAGAAATTCCTCAGCCTGAAGAACCTGAGCTCGCGATTCCTGAGGTAGTAATGCAACTCACTGACACCCCTCTGCCAAAGCCAAAGGATCCGTTCTCAAGCAAACAAAGTTCAAGGCTGAAGATTTCTTTGCCGAGCACGTATTCTTCACAGACAATAATCCATATGATTCTGCTCGCATAAGGAAGAGGCGTTTCTGGACTGCCAGCCAAGCCAATTTCTATTCCTCAATGCTTTTCGCCAAAGACAAAGTCTTCGATCATGCACATATTCCTCATGTGGACATGGAATCTCTACCCGGTTTTGAGCCAGTCCTCAGTGTTCTTCACGATGCAGGACTTCTGAATTTCTGCATTGATATCTGTGACTAGAATGAAGAACTCATTCTTCAATTCTATGCAACCCTGCACATCACCGAAAACATTGATGATGTGAACACATGGGTATTAGACTGGATGTCTGAAAATACTCACTACAAGGCACCAACAACTAAATTGCTTCGTGCTCTACCACTCAGTCCTCCTGTTGATGATGCTCGTTGTATCTACAACGAACCAGAACTTTCAAATCACTATATCTAAGTGTTGATGAAGCCTTTGAAGCCAAGGCAGGCCCCAAGAACCAAATTCCTCGTCAAGGAATTATTTTATGTGCCTCGGACTGTCTATCGAATTCTGACCAAGACAATGAGTCCTATCAAAGGCCATGACTCAAATGATGAAGAAGTCGTTGGCATCATGAAGAATATGCTTTTCAACATCATTCATGGCGTTCCCATCAACTTCCATGATTTCTTCATGAGGACTCTGGCCAATATTGCTATGTTACCATTCGAGCTGAAGCCCTATGCTCCTTGGATTATGAGATTCATCAGGGCAAGATCTTCACTGAATTACAAAGCTGACACTCTGAACCATGGTAGCTACTTGCCTCCCATTGAAGTCCTCAAACGGACAGTTTCATCAGCTGATGATAAAGGCAAGGCCGCTGCTGTGATCGATGAAGGCATTCGTCCATTGGATGGTCAATTTCGCAAGGCTGCATCTTACTCTACCAATGACGATTCTGCCACACATGACTCTGCCGCAAATACCTCAGCCAAGCAAAATCCTCAAGCCACAGCACCCAGGGTGATGACTGATCGTGAGTTACTCCTCAGTCTTCATCAGAAGGTTGATCGCAATCATAACTGGGTAACGCGTCAGTTTGGTTCAATTCTTCACAACATGACCTCAACACACAATGCAGTGAAGAAAAACCAATACTACCTCCATGAAACCTTCAACCGTACCTGGGCTGTTCTCTCTCATGTCTACAGCGCTGCAGATCTGAAGAAAATGGGTCTCAAGGAAGAATTTGACTGGTCTGCACCTCCACCGAAGAAATTCAAGAAGGTCAAAGTTCCTTCCTTGGTGGCCAGCTCCTATTCTTCATCACGCGAGACTGATGAGTATGAAGATTTGGACGACACTGCGGCAGGCCCTGCTACAACAAACAACCCCAACAACGCTGGCGCTCCTCCATCAACTTGATATTCTTCAGGGGCGTTAGTCCTCAGTTTCAATCCTTTTGGTCATTTGATGACAAAGGGGGAGAAATCTGAGTTAGTCTTCAAGCGGGTTTATATTAAGGGCATTTTTTTAAGTTACAACTCTCGTTCTTCAGAAACTTTTATTTGGATCGAGTTGTAATCTTAAACCCGATGGTGCGCTGATACTTTTGTTGCATTATGCTTTGCATGCTTATTCCTCGTTAATGACATTGCACGCATGCTGAATCTCATCAGGCACCATATTTCATCATGCATTTCAAATTCTTCATATTATATATCAAATGCGTGTATGAATTACAAGATATAGGGGGAGATCTCCATGATTCAACTCTTCAAGTGTGCATTGCTTCAAAAGCAAATTCCTCACTATGCACATCTTCAGGGGGAGTTCTACTATATCTTGTAATCAAATTCCTCAATATCAGTGTATACACTTCATATGTTTATCCCCGTTGAAAACTTAACCTATGTTGTCATCAATCACCAAAAAGGGGGAGATTGTAAGTGCATCTAGTGCCCCTTAGTGATTTTGGTGTATTGAAGACTTATAGGTTAAGGGACTAATGCGTTTGTGAGTATACACAGGTCTATAAGTCTATGAGGAGTTTGATATTTACAGAGAAAGTCGACCCCTAAAAATGAAGTTCTTCAACTGAAGACTTTGATATTCTGAAGACTTTCTGAAGACTTTGAAAGTGAAGAAATTGGTGTGACCTTGAAGACTTGGTATTCATTTGTGGAACATGAAGCGTGAAGACTTTTGTTTTCGTAGTTTCATTTTCTCTTTCTTGAGTCATAGGAAACACCGTACTGTTAAAGGGGGTCGAGGAAATACTAAGGAAAAATTTCCATGTGATGCTCAACTCAAAATCCTACACCTACCAATCCCTTCGAGTGAAGCCTTTGGAAATCTCATACAGTTCAGTCACTTTCTTCAGTGACAGAGACGAAGTTCTTCTGGTCGCTGATGAATTTGCTCTGACTGAGGAGTTAGGAATTCGCCAGTGCGGATTGCCTACACAGTGAGGAACATGATAGCCCTGAGGAATTTGAGAGTCAAATTTCCGACCGTTGCTGTGCTGCGCGCCAGCTGTCCCAAAATATCTTATCCACCTAACGGTCATATCATTGAGGGGCATTTATGTCTTATCATGTCGGGCTGCTCCCTAGGCTATAAATAGCCGCCCCCTACAACCACTAGCTGGTTGGCTGCTCCGAGAGAACTTGACACTTGTCATTTGAGAGCAACCCATCCTCCGAGGACTTTGAGCGAAAATCATCGAGTGAGGAAAATCCCAAAAACCCAAACACCTCCAAACCCAAAGTGATTGAGCATCACTGAAGAAATTGATCCTGCGTGGATCCGACGCTTGTTACCTTTGAAGACTGTGCTTCTTCCAGACGGTTAGGCGTCAAGGTCTAGAGCATCCAAGAGGAATTGTGGATTGCCGAGTGACCAAGTCTGTGAAGGTTTGGAAGTCGCCTGAAGACTTACCACGAGTGATTGGACGAGATCTGCGTGATCTTAGTTCAAGGAGAATACGGTGAGGACTGGGTGTCCTGAGCTGCGTGCTCAGAGACTGGGTGTCCGGGACTGCGTGTCCTCGAGTTTAAATACTCAGCCGCTCCAACCAGACGTACAACTGAGACAGCAGTTGGAACTGGTCTACCAAATCATTGTCTTCACCAACCTAACTGGTTCTATTTCCTCAACCCTTTCATTTCCTCATTACTGTGTTGAGTGTTTGTTCATATCTGTGTTTGAAGACTTTGACTAAAGACTTTCTCAATTTCCTCAGTTCAATTTCTTCAGTCTGTTTGTCTTCATCTTGTGTTATCCTGTGATTACGCTTTCTGTACTCTGTGCTAGTCTTCATTTCATCATGATGACCATGCTTGTATTCTGTTATGCTTACTTCTGAGTACTTATTCCGCTGCTAATAGTTCTTCGCTAAGGAATTTCCTCACCGGCAAATTCCTTAGTGAAGAATTCATAAAAATCGCCTATTCACCCCCCCTCTAGTCGACATAACGCACTTTCATCGAGGCCATAAAATCCGAGAGAGGATCCATGTATGAAAACAAAGTATAGACTTTGGAAGAACTACTCGATGGTCGTAAGGCTGTTGAGTACAGATGGATTTTAAAAGGAAGACGAACAATGATGGTAAGTGTCACCATTAAGAAAGCTCGACTTGTCGCTAAGATGTTTTCCGACAAGTTCAAGGAGTTGACTACGATGAGACTTTCTCACTCGTAGCGATGCTAAGAGTCTGTTGGAATTATATTAGCAGTTACTGCATTATTATGAAATCTTGCAGATAGGATGTCAATACATTGTTTCCTCGACGATTTTCTTGAGGAAAGGTTGTATGTGATACAACCAGAAGGTTTTGTCAATCCTGAAAGATGCTAACAAGTATGGAAAGCTCCAGTAATCCTTCTAAGGATTGGAGTAAGCATCTCGGAGATGGAATATACGCTTTGATGAGATGATCAAAGATTTTGGGTTTATACAAAGTTTATGAGAAACTTGTATTTCCAAAGAAGTGAGTGGGAGCACTATAGAATTTCTGATGAGTATATGTTGTTAACATATTGTTGATCAGAAATGCTGTAGAATTTCTGGAAAGCATATAGGGTTATTTGAAAAGTGTTTTTCAATGGAAAACCTGGATTAAGCTACTTGAAAATTGAGCATAAAGATCTATAAGGATAGATAAAAAATGCTTAATAGTACTTTCAGATGAATACATGCCATGAAAAGATTTTGAAGGAGTTCAAAATAGATCCATAAAGAAGGAGTTCTTAGTTGTGTTATAAGGTGTGAGTATTGAGTAAGACTCAAGACCTGACTATGGCAGAAGAGAGAGAGAAAGGACGAAGGTCGTCCCCTATGCTTTAGACGTAGGCTCTACAGTATGCTATGTTGTGTAGCGCACCTGAAGTGTGCCTTGCCATGAGTCAGTCAAGGGGTACAAGAGTGATCCAGGAATGGATCACAGGACAGCGGTAAAAGTTATCCTTAGTAACTAGTGGACTAAGGAATTTTCTAGATTATGGAGGTTGTAAAAGAGTTCGTCGTAAAGGGTTACGTCGATGCAAACTTTGACACTAATCCAGATTATTTTGAGTAGTAAACCGGATTCGTATAGTAGAACAGTTATTTGAAATAGCTCCAAATAGAGCGTGGTAGCTGCATCTAGGAGATGACATAGAGATTTGTAAAGCACACACGGATCTGAAAGATTCAGACCCGTTGACTAATAAACCTCTCTCACAAGCGAGATATGATTAAACACCATGGGTGTTGGATTCAATACAATCACATAATGATGTGAACTAGATTATTGACTCTAGTGCAAGTGGGAGACTATTGGAAATATGCCGTAGAGGCAATAATAAAATGGTTATTATTATATTTCCTTGTTCATAATAATTGTCTATTGTTCATGCTATAACTATATTAACTGGAAACCGTAATACATGTGTGAATACATAGACCGCAACATGTCCCTAGTGAGCCTCTAGTTGACTAGCTTGTTGATCAATAGATGGTTATGGTTTCCTGACCATGGACATAGGATGTCATTGATAACGGGATCACATCATTAGGAGAATGATGTGATGACAAGACCCAATCCTAAGCATAGCACAAGATCGTTATAGTTTGTTTGCTAAGAGCTTTTCGAATGTCAAGTATCATTTCCTTAGACCATGAGATTGTGCAACTCCCGGATACCGTAGGAATGCTTTGGGTGTACCAAACGTCACAAGTAACTGGATGGCTATAAAGGTGCACTACAGGTATCTCTGAAAGTGTCTGTTGGGTTGGCACGAATCGAGACTGGGATTTGTCACTCCGTATGACGGAGAGGTATCTCTAGGCCCACTCGGTAATGCATCATCATAATGAGCTCAATGTGACTAAGTAGTTAGTCACGGGATCATGCATTACGGAACGAGTAAAGTGACTTGCTGGTAACGAGATTGAACGAGGTATTGGGATACCGACGATAAAAATCTCGGGCAAGTAACGTACCGATTGACAAAGGAAATTGAATACGGGATTGCTTGAATCCTCGACATTGTGGTTCATCCGATGAGATCATCGTGGAACATGTGGGAGCCAACATGGGTATCCAGATCCCGCTGTTGGTTATTGGCCGGAGAGATGTCTCGGTCATGTCTGCACGTTTCCCGAACCCGTAGGGTCTACACACTTAAGGTTCAGTGACGCTAGAGTTGTTATGGGAAATATTATGTGGTTACCAAAGGTTGTTCGGAGTCTCGGATGAGATCCCGAACGTGACTAGGAGCTCCGGAGTGGTCCGGAGGTGAAGATCGGTATATTGGACGAAGGGTATTGGAGTCCAGAATTGTTCCGGGTGTACCAGGTGATGATCAGCGTGTCCGAAAGGGGTTTCGGAGGTCCCGACAAATGTTGGGGGGCCTTATGGGCCAAGGGGAGGGGGCACATCAGCCCACTAAGGGGCTGAGCGCCCCTCCCACCCCATCTCACGTAACCTGGAGAGGTAGGGGCGCCCCCTAGGGCAGCCTCCCCTCCCGGCTTGGGAGGCAAGTTTCCTAAGGGGTGGGGGCGCCCAAACCCATCTAGGGTTTCCCCTGGCTGCTGCTGTCGGTGTCAAAACCGGCGGATCTCGAGTAGGGGGTCCCGAACTGTGCGTCTAAGGCTAGTGGTAACAGGAGACTGGGGACACGATGTTTACCCAGGTTCGGGCCCTCTCGATGGAGGTAATACCCTACTTCCTGCTTGATTGATCTTGATGTTCTGAGTATTACAAGAGTTGATCTACCATGAGATCAGAGAGGCTAAACCCTAGAAGCTAGCCTATGGTATGATTTTTGATGTATGATCATGAGTCCTACGGACTAAACCCTCCGGTTTATATAGACACCGGAGGGGGCTAGGGTTACACAGAGTTAGTTTACAGAGGAGGAGATCTACATCCGGATTGCCAAGCTTGCCTTCCACGTCAAGGAGAGTCCCATCCGGACACGGGACGAAGTCTTCTGTCTTGTATCTTCATAGTCCAACAGTCCGGCCAAAGTATATAGTCTGGCTGTCCGGATACCCCCTTATCCAGGACTCCCTCAGTAGCCCCTGAACCAGGCTTCAATGACAATGAGTCCGGCACATAGATTGTCTTCGGCATTGCGAGGCAGGTTCCATCTTCGAATACTCCAAGATAAATTCCGAACACAAGGACCGTGTCCGTCTCTGCAAGATAACATTCCATATACCACCGTAGAGAGAATAATAATAATCCATGAATCTAATCTGCTGACAATTCTTCGAAAAGTGACATCACGCCACGGTCCGGTTTTTATTCGAACCGTTTTCTACAACTTGCTTCCGCACACATCGCGAGGCGGTTTCTTTGGCACGTCTTGTCAAAGTAGAGATCGTGTCCCCTTATCACGGGATCTCCATCAATGCGGGTATGGGTAACCCAACCAGCGCCAGTAATCGAGGCGCCTGAAAAAATAAGAGATTTCGAGAGGCAAGTGGGGAGGCGCACAATCGCATCGCCTTCATAAAGGGGCAGAATCCTCCCATTTTCACCCACGCCTTCTTCTTCCTTTGCTCATCCGTTCTCGCACCCTCGAGCTCCAACGCCCAAGTTCTCACCTTCTCCGTAAGACCGCAACATGTCCGGAGCGGGAGGCAAGTGGATGGCCTCCTCTGTCACAAAGGAGAACATTACCAAGCTTCGGGAAGCCGGATACCTGGCCGCAAACATCGCACACAGGCTTCCAACAGAGGGACAGATTACCCCTACACCGAAGTCTCGGGAGAGAGTGGTATTTCTCCCTCTTTGTCCGTGGACTAGGGTTTCCACTCCACCCTTTCGTCCGTGGGCTTATGTACTACTACGGGCTAGATTTTCACGATCTGGCCCCGAATTTCGTTCTCAACATCTCGGTGTTCATCATCGTGTGCGAGGCCTTCCGCCGCATCAAGCCTCACTTTAGCCCGTGGCTGAAAATCTTCTGCGTGAAGCCGAAGATCGTGAGCGGCCAACAGGCGGAATGCGTAGGCGCCATGGTGGGCAAAATGCCCAATGTTAAATGGCTCGAGGGATCCTTTGTGGAGTCCATAAAGGGGTGGCAAGCAGGGTGGTTCGACATCACCGAGCCGCACGACGCCAACTAGGTGGCGGCCCCCAAATTCAGATCCGGAATCCCCACGCGGCTCACCTCCTCGAAGAAGAAGGGCCTGGCCTAGGGCGAACCCACGCAGCTGACCGGACTCGAGACCTGCCTCAGAAGTATGAGGGACAAGAAGATCAAGCTTGTCAACATGGTCCAGGTCATGCTCATTCGCCGGATTCTCCCATGCCAAAGACGGGCTTTTGATACGTGGGAGTTCGACCCAGCCGAACACCAGATGCTGCTAGAGCTCTTTGGCACGACGCACAAAGAAATATGGAAGGTTCTATTCAAGACCGGCAAAGTCCCTCCTCCCCTTTCCGAGGACCGGGGGCTACAACGCGCCTCGCCAGTCCGGTAAGTCCCTTGACTATTTATGAGACGTTCCCTTAGTACTTTCGGGGGAGGATTTTTAAGTCACCTTGCTGACCGAACAGGAGTGGGTGGAGACGGCGGAGCGGATCGACTGTCCGGCTCCATTGCCAGAGGACCCAGTAAGTGCACTCCTCGCGGAGATGCTGGTTCCGGCGCCTTACAAGGTGCCTGAGAAAAAGGCCGAAAAGAAGGCCACAGGGACCCGAAGGGGTCTTCGGCACGAGACCGCACCCGACGCCTCGCCAGAAGAGGACGAGGCGCACTCCTCCCACGAAGGGGAGGAGAGGAAGAAGAAGAAGGCTGCCTCAACTAAAGGGGCTGAAGGGTCCAAGAAGGCCGTGGCGGGGACCAGAAAAGGTCACCGGTGCAGGGCCATGATAGAGTCGTCATGTGAAGACGACGAGGAAGATTCTCCCCCCGAACTCGGGGGAGAACATGAAGAAATGCCTCCTCCTTGCGCTGGGGAGGAGAAGAAGAGGAAGGCCGCCCCGTCGGGGGAGGCCGGGACGCCGAAGAAGGGCAAGGCGTCCCTTCCAGATCAATCCACTACCGCCGCTTTTAGTGACGAGAAGAGGCTGCCCAGGGGAAAACTCCGCGGGAGGTCGTAAGTATCCGCATCCCATAATATTTTTCGTACGACTTTCGACCTTATAGTTTGTAATGACTTCGAACACGCATATGCAGTCCGGCCGGGTCCGATCTGGAGGAGTCCTCTTCGAAGGAGTCTCTGAATGAGTCGGAGATGAATTCGCTCCCGACGGCAACCTCTCCACCACCCGTGGATGACACTGAGGTGTTGTTCTGGAGGATGCCAGAGGAGGAGGCGACGGTTCCGGAGACGTCCCAAGGTAAAATCTCGGGCGCTGGACACATGGGGGATGGAACCCCATGGATTATGCTGACGGGAGCCACAGTAAGTCTGGCTCTCGGCCGGTTTCCGCACCGAAGCCTACAAAGGTTCCGGATTCCGGTAAGCAGTCCCTCGCGAAGGAGGGCGAGCCGGCCATGCCGATGACCTCCACCCAGCCGGAGGCATCGGATAATTTGTTGGAAGTGCTTCGAGGCGCTTCCATCGAGGATGAACACCATACACTTATGGGTACGGTGATTGAGAAGGTTCGGTCTGCCAAGAGCAGATTGACTGAAGCCTGCACCAGCTTGCTAACATGCTTTGAGGTAAAGAAAGTGTGAGGAAATATCATCCGATAGATAGTAGCCCCTGATGCTCTGGTTGGTGTTCGGAAAGAAAAGCCAAACAGAGGGTCAACTTAGAAAACCGCAGGAAGCTAATAGTATTTGTTTGCATGAATCAAACAGGTACTGTTGCTGACCGCGCTGCACGCACGACCGAGGTTGCCAGACTCAAGCGCGAACTGGGGCAGGCCGAAGAAGAGCTCGGCCTCATGAAGAAGCAGCTCGAGGCAAACAAAGGTAAGAAAAAACCCCGTCCATATGTCGTATAGAGGATAAAAAGTTGGTGATTCTAAGAAAAAGCATCATGGCTTTTGATAGGGACCGCGACCGAAGTGGCGGCCCTGAAGGAAGCGCTGTTTGCGGCCGAAGCCAAGGCGGATACTGAGCGTATCGAGCGAGAGAAGCAAGATGCTCGGGTGGGAGAGGTACAGCAGGAGCTCCAGGAGCTCGGCCAGAAGTTCGGCTCCCTGGAGCATGACTACAAGACGCAAGCGTCTGAGCTTGCAAAGGCCCACTAGAGCGCGGCCGACACCAAGGCCGAAGCCCAAAAGGCCCTTCAAGAAATCCGGGCAGCCAAGAAGATAGCGGAGGGTAAGGCATTCTTTATGCAAAGCAAGCATGTGGAGGAGTCATTTCTTTTACTTACACGAATCCGAAGCTCTCCAGGGGCATTCACAGATCTGCCATGCAGCATTTCGGATGGTGTGGAGTTCTATCGCGCTGAAGAGGGGAGCTCTACGGAGAAGCTGTTCTGGTCCCAATATACTGGGGCTGGACACCCGATGCCTCTGAGTGACCAACTGAAGCAGCTGGTCGAACTCCACAATGCGGCCGAACAGGGCATGGGGGACCTTATAGTCCGAATGTGGCCTGGCGAGCCGCTGCCCGGCAGCTACTTTGGCCTGGTGAAGCGGATGGTGCATGCCTGTCCATGGCTAGAAGTCATCAAGCAGTCCGCATGCATTGAGGGTGCCCGATAGGCCTTTGCCCGCGCGAAGGTGCATTGGGGCAAGCTGGACGCTGAGAAGCTCGTGAAGGATGCACCCCCCCAGAGGGCAAGGAGCATCGCTGCCCCGAGAAATATTATGCTGGTGTTATGAAAGGCGCTCATCTTGTGGCGAATGAATGTCCTAAGAACATAATTTTTGAGTGAATGTACTCATGTCTTCCATGTAATATGAGAATGGGTTTATTTGTGTTATGCAACACTTTGTTTGATTTAAAATATTACCTTCTCTGTGGTCGTTTATCAAAATTTGAAAGTAGGCCAGTCGTCGGCTTCCGCCCCCTTGTAACTAGTACTGGGGTGTTCGTGGAGACCCAAACACTCTTTATCCAAAGTTTTGGTCCTTTAAGGAGGTGTTTAGCGCAGCGAACAAGGCAATTGGACTATTCGGCTTTATAACTCTCACTTGACCATAGAAGTCTACAATTTTAAATTTTGGCGAAGCCCCGAGTATCCGGAAAGCCGAACTGGGGCATTATACACGCCTAAATCGGACGAAGCCGATTCCTCGCCTTAAGCGGAAAAAGTCTTTAGGGATTTTTGTACCTCGCGAACAGCGACCAGCTCTCGCCGCATCATGACGGTCAGTTTTCGGCTTTCTCTACTGAGGTGCTCGTCCGAAAGAACCGGGACACAATCACAGTAGTTCTCCCTGCGCTACCTTAGCCGATATAACGGAACATAAGGTACCAAAACAAGGGAGCCGGGCTAACCCAACTATTGACCCAAGACATGATTCGGAGCTGATGCATATAATGCTATAAGTTCGGTGTGTCGCACTGTTGATAGTGTTCGGACTTTACTTGCCATGGTATGGGGCTCGATAAGAAGCCCCTGGCAAACTGACCGTACCAAGACGTACGGATGCAATATTGAATAAATATTCAATTAGAAAATATGGGGATAGTAATAAGAAGCTGCCGCTACGTACTACTTCCAATTTATTTGGACAATACGGCAAAACGTAGGTGTACAAATTGATGCATTAAGCAGAAAAAAATAGGACTATTTGACATATCCTATCCAAGGGCAGGCTACATGCGGGTATATAAGAACATGTATAACGATCATTGAAGAAGACCACTTGAGTATTCCCTTCTGTGCAAAAGCCTCTTGCCTCCTTGGTGCCCCCTCCGTAATGAGTCCGGTTATCCGATCTCTTCTGAAGGGGCTGCCCGAAAGTGGGGTCCTGAAAAAAGGAAAAAAAGTATGTGGGCCTCCGGGCGGCTGAACCACACTCTGGCCACATTGTCATCTCTCCTTCACCTATGCCCATGGTATTTTGAGCGCGTAATAGTGCACGCGTGGTACGAACGCTGCTTGAATGGGGCTGGGGTGGAGGCCGGATTGCTAATCGAGCTCCTGGCGTGCCTATCTGTCCTGTTGCGGGGTACTCCATACTCGCTTGACGGTGTTAGGAGATGTCGTTGCCGGATTGGCTGTTTGTCGGAGGAGGCTGCTTTGTACTTCTGCCGCGAGGGCCGCGGTATGTTCTTCCGTACGAAGGGAGCGGTCTGTATTTCCACTAACCGTTATGACCCCGCGAGGTCCTGGCATCTTGAGCTTGAGGTATGCATAGTGCGGTACTGCGTTGAAATGAGCAAACGCGGTTCGTCCAAATAGTGCGTGATAGCCACTACGGAAAGGTACGATATCAAAGATTAACTCCTCGCTTCGGAAATTATTCGGAGATCCGAAGACCACTTCTAGTGTTTTGCCCTTGCAGCGGGTCTCTACCCCTGGAATTACACCTTTGAAGGTAGTTTTGGTGGGTTTGATCCGTGACGGTTCGATGCCCATTTTGCACACTGTATCCTGATAAAGTAGGTTCAGGCTGCTGCCATCATCCATGAGGACTCGCGTGAGGTGGAATCTGTCGATGATTGGGTCAAGGACCAATGCGGCTGAGCCGCCATGACGGATGCTGGTGGGATGGTCCCTACGATCAAAGGTGATCGGGCAAGATGACCATGGGTTCAATTTTGGGGCGACATGCTCCATCGCATAGATGTCCCTGAGTGCACGCTTGCGCTCCCGTTTGGGGATGTGAGTCGCATAGATCATGTTCACCGTTTTTACCTGGGGGGATTTCTTCTGCCCTCCAGTGTTCGGACGCCGGGGTTCCTCGTCATCGTCGCTATGCAGCCCCTTGTCCTTGTTCTCGGTGTTTATCTTGTCGACCTGTTTGAACACCCAGCAATCTCTGTTAGTGTGATTGGCTGGTTTATTGGGGGTGCCATGAATCTGGCACGAGTGGTCGAGTATGCGGTCCAGACTGGACGATCCCGGATTGTTCCTCTTGAACGGCTTCTTCCGCTGACCGGATTTGGAGTTGCTGAATCCGGCATTGACTGTCGTATCCTCCGCATTGTCGCCATTATTTTGACGCTTGTGTCTGTTGCGCCGTGGCTTTCCGTTACTGTCACGGATGTTTGATGTACCAGGTTTTCCAGGCGCGGTGTTGCTACAAGCCAGCCAAGTGTCCCCACCCGCGCAAAAGCGGGTCATTAGTGTCGTGATGGCCGCCATGGTCTTTGGCTTTTCTTGGCTGAGGTGTCGGGCAAGCCACTCATCGCGGATATTATGCTTAAAGGCCGCCAGGGCCTCAGCGTCCAGACAGTCGACAATTTGGTTCTTTTTAGTGAGAAACCAAGTCCAGAATTTTCTGGCTGACTCTCCGGGCTGTTGGGTAATGTGACTTAAGTCATCAGCATTCGGTGGTCGCACATAGGTGCCCTGGAAGTTATCGAGGAATGCGTCCTGAAGATTTTCCCAACTGCCAATGGAGTTTGCGGGCAGGCTATTCAGCCAGTGTCTAGCTGGCCCTTTAAGCTTTAGTGGGAGATACTTGATGGCATGTAGGTCATCACCGCGGGCCATGTGAGTGTGGAGAATAAAATCTTCGATCCACACCGCAGGGTCTGTTGTGCCATCATATGACTCGATGTTGATGGGTTTAAACCCTTCTGGGAATTCATGTTCCATTACTTCATTAGTGAAGCATAGGGGGTGTGCGGTGCCTCTGTGCGGGGATATGTCGCGGCGTATTCCGATTGGGTCTGGTCGGTCATGTCTAGCCTGGCCGGATTTATCAGCATGGTATCCGGCATGACGATCGGTGTTATGAGCTATGGCGCGCCCCCATGATCCGTAGATCGATCTTGGTTGTCCTACGTTGTTTTCCAATATGTCTGCAGGTCCTGCGTATTCCCCCAGGCCGTGGTGAACCGACATGGGGGTGCGGGCTGGTGTCCAGCTTAATAGCCTATTTTATCCCGGCCACGAGGTGGCCTGTCAGCCTCATCTTGCACTGGAAGTTCATGCTCTTCGGCCTCTTCTTCTAGCGGTTTATGCATTGGGTATCCCCTGCTCGGGGGCTCGAGTCCGTATTCCTCGGCCGCCAGGACTTCGGTCCATTTGTCTGCGAGCAGGTCTTGGTCCGCTTGGAGCTGTTGTTGTTTCTTCTTCAGGCTTCTTGGAGTGGCTATAAGCCTGCCTTGAAGCGCTCTTGCTCTATGGGATCCTCTGGTACGCCGAATCCATCGTCACCGAGGCTCACCTCGTCTTCGGAGGGAGGCATATAGTTATCGTCCTCCAAGTATCCGTCTGTCGCCTGTTCGTCTAGGCTAGCCAGCCCGTGTTCCTGTTCAGCTTGCTCGAAGGTGGGTTGATTAGGATCGTATTCCTCTTCAGCACCATCTGGATTTTCTTCTCCAGTGCCGGTATTGTTGTGGCGAGGCTTGGAGCAGCGCCGATGATGCCCATGTTTTCCTTTCTTCCCCGAGGGGTTTTCTCCCGTTGCCTCATCGCCATTGGTTTCTTTGGGAGTATCCACCATGTATATGTCATATGAAGAGGTGGCAGTCCAGCGCCCTATGGGCGGTGGTTCCTGTTCTTCTCCTGCATCGTCGTCTATACCATCGATGTCTTCGAAGTCGAAGTTAAGCACGTCGGCCAGGTCATCGACCGTGGCTATTAAGTGGGTGGTGGGTGGGAAACTAATTTCTTCGTCGCCAGCTTCCCACTCGAGCCGGACATAGTTCGGCCAGGAGTCTCCTGACAGAGAGAGAGAGAGACCTTAAAGAATCTAGCATGTCTCCGAAGGGTGAGTGCTGAAAGATATCCGCGGCGGTGAACTCCATGACTGGAGCCCAGTTAGATTCAATGGGCACGAGCGCGTGCGGCCCGAAACACACAGCCGGAGGTGAGTCCGAGGGTCCGGAGACACAGATCCCTTTAGGAGAGGAGTCTGTGTTCGGCTCCAACACCGAGGAGTGTGCGGCCTCCGGGGCGGGGTCCATCCACTCGTCCTTGGTAGGCACGACCCGCTCTGGAGCGAAGTCCGGAGTGGTAGCAGGTGCGATGTTCCGAATACTGTCCGACTGCCGATCTAGGTTGTGCACGTCGTGATTGTCCGGCGCTCCTGACACAGGCCCGAATCCGTCGAAGATCAAGTCTCCACGGACATCGGCGGTGTAGTTTAGGTTTCCAAACCTGACCTGATGGCCGGGGGCGTAGCTATCGATCTGCTCCAGATGGCCAAGCGAATTGGCTGGCAGCACGAAGCCACCGAACACGAAGATCTGTCCAGGGAGAAAAGTCTCGCCTAGGACAGCGTGGTTGAAGGTTGGAGAAGCCATCTAACCTTGTAGTGACGACACAGAGGAACTCTCAATGAAAGCACCAATGTCGGTGTCAAAACCGGCAGATCTCGAGTAGGGGGTCCCGAACTGTGCGTCTAAGGCTAATGGTAAAAGGAGACTGGGGACACGATGTTTACCCAGGTTCGGGCCCTCTCGATGGAGGTAATACCCTACTTCCTGCTTGATTGATCTTGATGATATGAGTATTACAAGAGTTGATCTACCACGAAATTAGAGAGGCTAAACCCTAGAAGCTAGCCTATGGTATGATTGTTGATGTATGATCGTGAGTCCTACGGACTAAATCCTCTGGTTTATATAGACACCGGAGGGGGCTAGGGTTACACAGAGTCGGTTTACAAAGGAGGAGATCTACATCCGGATCGCCAAGCTTGCCTTCCACGCCAAGGAGAGTCCCATCCGGACACGAGACGAAGTCTTCTGTCTTGTATCTTCATAGTCCAACAGTCCGGCCAAAGTATATAGTCTGGCTGTCCGGATACCCCCTTATCCAGGACTACCTCAGCCGCCCCCTCCTCTAGATCCATCTAGAGGGGCCGGCTGTCGGTGTCAAAACTGGCAGATCTCGGGTAGGGAGTCCCGATCTGTGCGTCTTAGGCTAATGGTAACATGAAGCAAGGGACACAATGTTTACCCAGGTTCGGGCCCTCTCGTTGGAGGTAAAACCCTACTTCCTGCTTGATTAATATTGAAGATATGTGGAATACAAGAGTAGATCTACCATGAGATCGTAGAGGCTAAACCCTAAGAGCTAGCCTATGATGGTATGATTGTAATTGTGATCGGCCTTCTAAGGACCATGCTCTTTGGTTTATATAGACACCGGAGAGCTAGGGTTTACATGGAGTCGGTTACAAGGAAGGAAACATAATATCCAGATCGCCAAGCTTGTCTTCCACGCCAAGGAGAGTCCCATCCGGACACGAGCCGAAGTCTTGAGTCTTGTATCTTGACGCTTCTATAGTCCAGACGATGTATATAGTCCGGCTGTCTGAATACCCCCTTATCCAGGACTCCCTCAGTAGCCCCTGAACCAGGCTTCAATGACGATGAGTCTGGCACGCAGTCTTGTTTTCGGCATTGCAAGGCGGGTTCCTCCTCCGAATACTCCAAGGTTATCATCGAACACGTAGACCATGTCTGGATCTGCAAAATGATCTTCACATACCACCGTAGAGAGAATGATACTCCAGCTGACAACTTTTAGATGACGTGACATGCCATTAGGGCCAGGTCATTACTCGAACCGTTTTTTCACAACCAGCCACAGCGCGTATTGTGAGGCGGTTTCCTTGACACATCCTAACAAAGCAGAGATCATGTCCCCTTATTGCGGGATTCTCATCAATACGGGTATGAGTAATCCCCCCATGCCATCAATCGTGGCGCTTGGGAAGTAAGCGATTCTCAACAGGCTAGTGGGAAGGCACACCGCTTTTGTCGCCTCTATAAAGGGATAAGAGTTCCTCATTTTTACCCACGCCTTATTCCTCCCCTCGCATACTCTTGCCCCCTCGAGCTCCAGTGCCCTAGTCCAGGTCTTCTCCGCACAGTTAGTCATGTCCGAAGCAAGAGGCAAGTGGGTGGCTTCCACCGCGACGGAGAAGAAGATCGCGAATCTCCGGGCGGCCGGATACCTAGCCACAGACATAGCGCACCGGCTACCAGACGAGGGGCAGGTCATTCCAACTCCAGGACCCCACGAGAGGGTCGTGTTCCTTGCCCACTTCGTCCGTGGACTAGGGTTTCCACTCCACCCCTTCATCCGCGGGCTTATGTTCTACTACGGGCTAGACTTTCATGATCTAGCTCCGAACTTCATCCTCAACATCTCGGCATTCATCGTCGTGTGCGAGGCTTTCCTCCGCATCAAGCCTCATTTCGGCTTGTGGCTCCAAACCTTTTGCGTGAAGCCGAAGATTGTGAGCGGCTCAGCAAGCGGAGTGCAAAGGAGCCATGGTGGGCAAAATGCCTAATGTCACCTGGCCTGAAGGCTCCTTTGCAGAAACCGTGAAGGGGTGGCAATCGGGGTGGTTCTACATCACTGAGCCACGTGACGCCAACTGGGCGCCGGCCCCCGAGTTTCGATCTGGAACCCCTATGCGGCTCACCTCCTGGGAACAGAAGGGCCTGTTATGGGGCGAATCTGCAGAGCTGACCGGACTCATCAACTGCGTCAAGGGCATGAAGGACAAGAACATCAAGCTCGTCAACATGATCCAAGTCATGCTCATTCGCCTGATACTGCCGTGCCAAAGGCGGGCATTCAATCTGTGGGAATTTGTCCTGGCCGAACACCGGACGCTCTAGAGGTTCTATGGCATGAAGCACAAGAACGCGTGGAAGGCGTTGTTCAAGGCCACCGAGGTACCTCCTCCCATAACCGTGGACCGCGGGCTCCACGCCGCACGGCAACCTACCCAGGTGAGTTCGTAGGCCGCCACCGGTCCGGTTCTTCCCAATGTACTCATGGGGAATCCCTAAGTGATTGTGCATATTTGTTTTAGGAGTATGTGGAGACAGCAAAGCGGATCGACAGTCCGGCTCCGTTGCCGTAAAGCCCAACCAATGACCTTCTAACAAAGATGCTGGTCCCGTTGCCCTATAAGGGGCCGGAGAAGAAGGCCGACAAGAAGGCCCCGGGGACCCGAAAGGGTCTCCGAAGTAAGGCTGCGCAAGCCTCGTCTGAAGATGACGAGGCGCACTCCTCCCCCAAAGGGGAAGAAGAAGAAGAAGAGGCTGCCCCATCTGGAAAGGATGGGGGGCCTGAGACGGTGAATCAGGGGGCCAGGAGAGGCCCCCTGCGTAAGGCCGTCATACCCTTGTCGTCTGATGACGACGAGGCGGATTCCTCCCGCGGAGGCGGGGAGGAACAAGGAGAAACACCACCTCCCCGTGTCGGGGGAGGGAAGAAGAGGAAGGCCGCCCCGGTGGGGAAGACTGGGACGTCCAAGAAGGGAAAAGCATCCCTTCCGGACTACTCCGCCACCGCTACCGATAGCGAGGAAGGGTGGCTGCCCAGGAAGAAGCCCCTTGTGCGGTCATAAGTATCCGCACTCAATCGTAATTTTCGCTTCATAATTTTGTTTATAATGCCGAACTTGTATACAGTCCGGCCAGGGCCCATCCGGGAGTGTCGTCTTCGGACGGGTCCTTGAGTGAGTCAACAATGAACTCACTCCCGACGGCCATGTCTCCTCGTCCTGCGGACGACACAGAGGTGTTGTCCTGAAGGCTCCCGACAATGGCGGAGGTGGCCCTGGAGGCGCCTCAAGGCAGCGTCCCAGGTGTCGGACTCGTGGGGTTCAAGGTCCCCGCGGATCGTGTCGATGAGAGCCACGGCAAGCCGGGCTCTCAGCCGAACACTATTCCGGAGCCTTCAGTGGTTCCGGACTTAGGCGGGCAGCCCCTCGTTATGGAGGGAGGGCCGTCTGTATCAAGGACTTCCGTTGCGCCCCAGGTGCTGGATTGTCTGCTGGAAGCGCTTCGAGGTGCTTCCCTGGATGAAGAGCACAGTACTCTCATGAGTGTGGTGATTCAGAAGGTTTTGTCCGCCAAGAGCGGACTAACCGAAGCCTCCACCAGCCTCCTAACGGGCTTTGAGGTAAGCAGTAAAAATGTGTAAAATCACCACCCGATAGGTAGTAGCCCCTGATACTTTGTTTGGTGTTCGGAAAGAAAAAACAAACGGAGGGTCAATTATAATCCGCAGGAGTCTAACAATAAGTGTTGAATGTAAATAAACAGGCTGTGTTGCTGGCCGTTGCTGCTCGCACGTCCGAAATCGCCGGCCTGACGCAGGATTTAGAGCGGGCACAGGGAGAGCTCGGCCTCACATGGAGGCAGCTCGAAGTGAACAAAGGTGAATGATTCCCCTTTCTCATAAATAGTACATAAAATTTGATTATGCTAACGACGAGACGTCGTGATGTGGTAATAGAGGTTGCCACCGAAATGGCGTCTCTCAAGAAGGCGCTGTCTAAGGCCGAACACAAAGCGGCCTTGGAACTCAAGGAGCACAAAAAGCAAGAGGCCCGAGTGGGCGAGGTGTAGGAAGAGCTCCAGGATCTCGGCAAGAAGCTCGAGTCTGCGGAGCAGGAGCTTAAAGCAAAGGAGGCCGAGCTTGCGAAGGCCCTTACAAATACAAAATACGCCAAGGCTGAAGCCAAGAGGGCTCAGCAAGAGATCTAGGAGGCCAAGAAAATAGCGGCGGGTAAGAAATTTTTTATGCAAAGCAAACATGTGGAGGAGGCATTTCTTTTACTTACTCGAATCCGGAGCTCTCCAGGGGCATTCGCAGACCTGCCACGCAGCGTATCAGATGCCGCGGAGTTCTATCGTGCCCAGGAGGGGAGCTCAACGGAGAAGTTGTTCTGGTCCCAGTATGCTGGGGCCGAGCATGCGACGCCTCTGAGTGACCAACTGAAGTAGTTGGTCGAACTCCACAAGGCGGCCGAAGTGGCTATGAAAGATCTCATAGTCCGGATATGGCCTGGCGAGCTTCTGCCCACCAGCTACTTCGGCCTGATCAAGCAGATGGTGGATTCCTGTCCGCGACTGGAAGTCATCAAGCGATCTGTTTGCATTGAGGGTGCCCGCCGGGCCCTTGCCCGCACCAAGGTGCACTGGGGCAAGCTGGATGCGGAGAAGCTGGTGAAGGACGAGCCGCCGGAGGGCAAGCCGCATCGCGTCCCCGAGAAGTATTATTATGATGGCGTTATGAAGGGTGCTTGCTCGTGGCCGATGAATGTAGCAAAGACATAATTTTTGAATAAATTCACTTCTGTCATGTTTGTAATTTAAAGACGAAGTTACTTGCGCTATGTAGCGCTTTTGTAATTTAAAATATTACCTTCTGTGCGGCTGTTTATCAAATTCTAAAAGTAGGCCAGTCGTTGGCTTCCGCCCCTGTGTAACTAGTACTGGGGTGTTCGTGGAAAACCCGGACACTCTTTATCCAAAAGTTTGGTCTCTTAAAGAGGTGTCCAGCGCAGCGAACCAGGCAATCAGACTATACGGCTTTATAACCTTCACTTAGCCATAGAAGTCTATGATTTTAAATTTTGGCGAAGCCCCTAGAATCTGGAAGGCCGAATTGGGGCGCTATACACGCCTATATCGGACAAAGCCGAATTAACGCCTAAAGCGGAAAAATCTTTAAGGATTTTAAGACCTCTCAAACAGCGACCAGTCTCTCGCCACATCATGTCGGACAATTTTGCGCTTTCTCTACTGAGGTGCTCGTCCTGCAGAAACAGGGCACAATCGCAGTAGTTCTCCCTGCGGTACCTTAGCCGAATTAACGGAACGTAAGGCACCAAAGCAAGGGAGCCGGGCTATCCCAACCGTAACCTAAGACATGATTCGCAGTTGATGCATATAATGCTATAAGTTCCGGGTGCCGCACTGTTGAAAGTGTTCGGACTTGACTTGTCGTATTATGGGGTACCATAAGAAGCCCCTGGCAAACTACACGTACCTAAGTGTACGGATGCAAAATTGAATAGACATTTATAAAAGATGCTCAAATAAAAATAAGTAAGCTGACGATATTTGTGGCCTCCCATTGATGAATAATACGTTTAAGCGTATGTTTACAATGTATGCATTAAGTGGATACGAAATAGGATTATTTGACATGTCCTATCCAGAGGCAAGCTACGTACAGATAGATAAAGCAGGAATAACAATCATAAATAGATTCCACCTGAGTGTTTCCTGCTGTGCCCAAAGACTGTTGCCTCCTGGGTTTCCTCTCTTATGTAAGTCTGACAATCCGGCTATTCTGGAGAAGCTGCACTAAAGCAATGTCCTTAAGGGTGAATGGAAAGGTTATGAAGTGATACTGTACTTTTGGCTGAGCCCCTGATACGCCTCTGCCTGTGCCCATGGTATTTTGAGTGCGGAATTGTGTACGCGTGGCACGAATGCTGCTTTGATGGGATCTGAGTGGAGGCCGGACTGCTAGTCCTGCTCTTGTCGTGCCTGCTGATCTTGTTGCGGGGTGTTCCGCCCTCGCTTGACGGGCTTGAAAATGTCGTTACCGGATTGGTGGTTTGCCGGAGGCGGCCGCATTGTACTTCTGCCGCAAGGGCCGCAGTATGTTCTTCTGTACAGAGAGAGCGGTCCATATTCCCGTTGCGGGCCTGGCATCTTGAGCTTGAGGTATGCATAGTGTGGTACCACATTGAATCTAGCAAATGCGGTTCGTCCGAGCAGGGCATGGTAACCACTGCGGAAAGGGACGATATCGAAGATTAGCTCTTCGCTTTGGAAGTTATCCGGAGATCCGAAGACCACTTCCAATGTTATAGAGCCCGTACAATAGGCCTCTACTCCAGGAATGACACCCTTAAAGGTGGTCTTGGTGGGCTTAATCCTTGAAGGGTCGATGCCCATTTTGCGCACCGTGTCATGATAAAGCAGGTTCAGGCTGCTGCCTATGTCCATAAGGACTCTTGTGAGGTGAAATCCGTCTATAATTGGGTCTAAAACCAATGCGGCTGAGCCGCCGTGACGGATGCTGGTAGGATGATCCCTACGATCAAAGGTGATCGGACAAGCTGACCATGGGTTGAATTTGGGGACGACTGGCTCCATCGCATATACGTCCCGTAGTGCTCGCTTTTGTTCCCGCTTGGGGATGTGGGTGGCGTAGATCATGTTGACCGTTTTCACCTAGGGGGGAAATTTCTTCTGCCCCCCCCCATGTTCGGACGCCGGGGCTCATTGTCATCCTCGTTGTGCAGCCCCTTGTCCTTGTTTTCGGCGTTTATTTTGCCGGCCTGTTTAAATACCCAGCAGTCTCTGTTGGTGTGGTTGGCTGGCTTGTCCGGGGTGCCATGAATTTGGCACGAGCGCTCCAGTGTATGGTCCAGACTGGACGGTCCTTGATTGTTATGCTTGAATGGCTTCTTCCGCTGACCGGATTTGGATCCGCTGAATCCGGCATTGACCACCGTATCCTTGGTGTTGTCGCCGTTGTTTCGTCGCTTGTGTCTGTTGCGCCGTGGCTTGCCATTATTGTCCCGGACATCTGAAGTTCCAGAATATGGTGTAGTGCTACTGCGAGCCAACCAGCTGTCCTCACCCGCGCAAAAGCGGGTCATTAGTGTCGTAAGAGCTGCCATGGACTTGGTTTCTCCTGGCCGAGGTGTCTGGCGAGCCACTCGTCACGGATATTATGCTTGAAAGCTAACAGGGCTTCGGCATCCGGACAGTCGACTATTTGGTTCTTTTTAGTTAGGAACCGAGTCCAGAATTTCTTGCCTGATTCTCCGGGCTGTTGAGTAATGTGGCTCAAGTCATCGGCATCCGGAGGTCGCACATATGTGCCCTGGAAGTTGTCAAGGAATGCGTCTTCCAGATTTTCCCAACTGCTAATGGAATTTGCGGGCAAGCTGTTTAGCCAGTGCCAGACAGGTCCTTTGAGCTTAAGGGGAAGATATTTGATGGCATGTAGATCATCTCCGCGGGCCATGTGAATGTGGAGAAGGAAATCCTCGATCCATACCACGGGGTCTGTGGTGCCATTGTATGATTCGATGTTTATGGTTTTAAACCCTTTTGGGAATTCAGGATCCATCACTTCATCAGTGAAGCATAGGGGGTGTGCGGCGCCTCTATGGAGGGCTACGTCACGGCGTAGTTCGGCTGCGTCTGACTGGTTGTATTCGGCCCGGCCGGATTTGCTGTTGGTGTATCCGGTATGATGGTCGTCGTCATGTGCTTCGGCGCGCCCCCGCGATCCGTAGATCGATCTTGGTTGTCCTGCGATGTTATCCAGTTTATCGCATAGGTCCTGAGTATTGCCTCGGGCCATAGTAAACTGGCGCGGGGGTACGGGCTGGTATTTCGGCTGATATGCCGTTTTGTCCCAACCTCGAGCCGGTCGGTCAGCCGTGGGGCACTTGAGTCCGTATTCCTCGGCTGCCAGGACTTCTGTCCATCTGTCTGTGAGAAGATCTTGATCAGCTTGGAGCTGCTGCTGCTTCTTCTTCAGGCTTCTCGCAGTGGCAATAAGCCGGCGCTTGAAGCGCTCCTGCTTTGCGGGGTCTTCGGGTACGCTGAACTCATCGTCGCCAAGGCTAATCTCGTCTTCGGAGAGGGGCATGTAGTTGTCCTCCTCCGAATACCCGTCCATCGCCTGTTCATCTGGGCTGTCATGCCCGTCTTCCTGTTCGGCCTGCTCGAAGGCGGGCTGTTCGGGGTTGTGTTCATCATCGGCACTGTCCGAATTATTATTGTCTCCGGTGCCGGTATTGCCTTGGCGGGGCTTGGAGCGGCGCTGGCGACGCCCATGCTTTGCCTTCTTCTTGGAGGGGTTTTCCTCCGTTGCCTCATCGCCGTTGGTTTCTTTCGGAGTGTCCACCATATATATATCATATGAAGAGGTGGCTGTCCACCGCCCTGTGAGCGGTGGCTCATGTATGTCTCCTGCATCGTCGTCCATACCGTCGATGTCTTCGAAGTCAAAGTCGAGCACGTCGGTTAAATCATCGATCGTGGCGACGAAGTGGGTGGTGGGTGGGCAGCGAATTCCTTCGTCGCCTACTTCCCACTCAAGCCGGACATAGTTCGGCTCAAATTCCTGATAGAGAGAGAGACTTTAATGAGTTCAGCATGTCGCCAAAAGGCGAGTGCTGAAAGATGTCCGCAGCGGTAAACTCCATTACCGAAGCCCAGCCTGGCTTGGCTGGCTCGAGAGTGAGCGGATCAGGACCAACAATCGGATATGAGTCCGGGGGCCCAGGGTTACAGGCCTCCAGAGAGGTGAGACCCGTGTTCGGCTCCACCGCCGATAAGTGTGCGGCCTGTGGGGCGGGGTCCAGCCCTCCATCCATAAGCAATGCGACCTGCCCTGGATTTAGATCCGGGGCTGCCTCAGGGATGATATCCCGGGCATTGTCCGACAGCAAGTCTAGGCCGTGCTCGTTGTGGCTATCCGGTGCTCCGGTGCAGGCTCGAATCCGTCAAAGATCAATCTCCACGGACATCTGCTGTGTAGTTCAAGTTTCCGAACCTGATCTGGTGGCCGGGGGCGAAGCTGTCGATCTGCTCCAACTGGCCAAGCGAATTGGCCCGCAGTGCGAAGCCGCCGAACACGAAGATCTGTCCGAGGAGAAAAGTCTCACCCTGGACCGTGTTGTTGACGATTGAAGGCGCCATCAAGCCTCGAGGCGGCAACACAGAGGAACTCTCAATGAAAGCACCAACGTCGGTGTCAAAACCGGTGGATCTCGGGTAGGGGGTCCCGATCTATGCGTCTTAGGCTGATGGTAACAGGAAGCAAGTGACACAATGTTTACCCAGGTTCGGGCCCTCTTGATGGAGGTAAAACCGTACTTCCCGCTTGATTAATATTGAAGATATGTGGAATACAAGAGTAGATCTACCACAAGATCGTAGAGGCTAAACCCTAAGAGCTAGCCTATGATGGTATGATTGTAATTGTGATCGGCCTTCTAAGGACCATGCTCTCCGGTTTATATAGACAACGGAGAGCTAGGGTTTACATGGAGTCGGTTACAAGGAAGGAAACATAATATCCGGATCACCAAGCTTGTCCTCCACGCCAAGGAGAGTCCCATCCGGACACGTGCCGAAGTCTTGAGTCTTGTATCTTGACGCTTCTATAGTCCGGATGATGTATATAGTCCGGCTGTCCGGATACCCCCTTATCCAGGACTCCCTCACCGGCCCCCTCTCCCCTTCCCCCTATATATAGTGAGGGGGTGGGAGGGCAGCCACACCCTTGCCCCTGGCGCATCCCCTCCCTCCTCGTACATCTCCTCCTCCTCCGTAGTGCTTGGCGAAACACTGTTGGAGAACCACGAGCTCCACCAACACCACGCCGTCGTCCTGTCGGATTTCTCCCTCAACTTCTCCTCTCCCCTTGCTGGATCAAGAAGGAGGAGACGTCCCCGGGCTGTACGTGTGTTGAACGCGGAGGCGCCGTCCGTTCGGCGCTAGATCGGATCTTCCACGATTTGAATCGCCGCGAGTACGACTCCATCAAGCGCGTTCTTGTAACGCTTCCTCTTAGCGATCTTCAAAGGTATGAAGATATGCTCATCCTCTCCCTCTCTTGTTGCTAGAATCTCCATAGATTGATCTTGGTGTTGCGTAGAAAATTTTGAATTTGTGCTACGTTCCCCAACATCTAGCACCGCTTGTTATCTTGCTATGCTTTTGTTTGCGTGTATTTACTGTTTCTCCCCCTCTTCTCTCCGGTAGACCCCGAGACCGCTGCTGATGCCCCTGTGATCGGCTACGTCACCGACGATCGTCCTTCTCGCTTGAGCAACCTGGAAAGCCCCCCCTTTGATCATCCCGATATCGCCCATTCTATTCTCTCGTGCTTGCATTAGATTTTGCTACTGTTATTGTTTGCTCCTATTCTGATGCATAGCTTGCTTTTGTAACCTGTTGTTGTACCTTACCTGCTTATCCTAAACTTCTTAGCATAGGTTGGTTAGTGATCCATTAGTGACCCCCACCTTGTCCTTGTTGCCCTTGCTTCATCATCGACGCCTCGATCGACATGATCGATGACCAGAGCCCGACACCTCACATCACATCATGCCCCTTTAGTTGCTCGACTCCGCAGGGCTACTATCGAGTGCCGAGGGTGATGCCTCATAACACACTCCTGATGATAATTCTGTAGTGTAGCTATTCGCTCGTGGTCATCGAGGGTGATTTCCTCTTTCACCATTCCCGATACGACTCTGTCGTTCATCACCTCAAGTGTGAACCTCGAGGGTGGTCCCTCTTATGTTCACCTTGATGATTACATTGAGTGGAATCCATCGGGGGTGATTCCTCGGGTTTTCCCCTTGATGTTTGGACACACGGTTACATTGACTTTACTTGAGACCTTGGTGAAAGTCGGGCGGGCCCAGAGAGCACCCGTAAGATAATGACGTGGCACGACCGGGCATTCTAGGCCCTTGTCGTAAGTCCACGAGACGGGGCGACAGGGTCACTTTCGATCGTGAGTCTCTGCTCGTCTCCATAAGCTAATATTACACTATGGTTTGGGTATTTGTTCTGAGTTGGCCTTTGGCCTTTATGCACCAACCACCACATGAGAATAGTTATGGGCCTCGACAACGTAGTATTAGCCGAAGCTTTGTCAGACGTCCAGTTCAGCAGTGCGGCACGGCTGGGCCGGCACCATCCTATAGTGGTGGAGCCTGGACCCGCCCTGTACGCAATGATCCGGAGTGCAACTGGTGATGTGGCCCAGACCCTGGAGTGCTTAGGTTGTAGACCGGTAGGGACCTCTCTGCTGAGCCTAGGTAGGGCTACAACGTGTTGATTTTCCACGGCCGGGCATTGACCCAGAAAAGTGTGTCCGGCCAGAGTAATCAAGCGTGTTGGAAAATGTGGTGCACCCCTGCAGGGAAGATTATCTATTAATAGCCGTGTCCACGGTAACGGACGTTCAGACTTATATCCTAATCTTATAAAACTACAAATGGATACTTGAGATATGTGGCTTCGGATTGCTTTCTCGCAGGGAGTCGAGGAAGGATCTCTGGGCATTAATGTTACAACATGTTTGTTAATTATAAACTGCTATTATTTACTCTTCTACATGCTGCAAGATGCTCGGAGCTGCTTGAAGATGCTAGTCTTCGTTAGGCTAGGCCTTCCCCCTCTATTCTGGCATTCTGCAGTTCAATCCATAGATACAACCTTCCATTTGATACCAATGCATACTTAGTATAGATCTGATGCTTGCGAGTACTTTGGATGAGTACTCACAGTTGCTTTGCTACCTTTTTTCTCCTTCCTTCTTCTTTCCAGTTGATGCAACCAGATGGTGGACCCTTGGAGCCAGATGCCACCACCGATGGAAGCTACTACATGGAGACCGCCCACGACCAGGAGTAGATAGGAGGTCCCAGGCAGGAGGCCTTGCCTCTTTGATCGTTGTTGCTTTTGTGCTAGCCTTCTTAAGGCACTCCTTGTTTAACTTATGTTTGTACTCAGATATTGTTGCTTCCGCTGACTCTTGTGTATCGAGCTATGTATTCGAGCCCTCGAGGCCCCTGGCTTGTAATATAAAGCTTGTATTATTTTGATTTGTGTCTAGAGTTGTGTTGTGATATCTTCCCGTGAGTCCCTGATCTTGATCGTACACATTTGCGTGTATGATTAGTGTACGATTGAATCGGGGGTGTCACAGTGCTAGATGTTATATAACTCAGCTTGAAGTCGATGATCCTCGATATCTCCTACGTCCTTTGCCCATTGCAGAATATGGGCATCGCTGGATCTAGGTGACATGCAAAGGTTCTGGTGATCCCGTCTGTACTCCAGCATGTGGTGTAGGACATAGAATCCATCATTAAGAGAATCGCTCGGTTGCTGGATGCAGCAGAAGTCGGTCTTATGGCTGAAGGCGAGCCTTCCGCCCCTTCTCTTATTGTCCTTGAACTCTCCACCCCGTGCTTGGTAGTAAAACATAGCACTGTCGAGAACATCCTTGATGTGGGTGTAATCCTTTTTGTGAATGTTCTTCGATGAGTCCAAGTAAAGAGCGTGGGAGTGTCGGGGGTAGAGGATGATGAGGACGGCACGCCCGCCGCTGCGCAAAATAAGTACACCTCAAATTAATTAGCCTCCACCGTGCAAATGAATGATTGAAATCAAAGGAAGGATATCCGCACGGATGACTTACACGGGATGATAAGGCACGAGAATCGCCTCCTTGTCCTTATTGGCGAGCATGAAACTGACGATGTATTCCCTCGCGTATTCACAGTGCTTTGTGCAGACTCCCAAGAAGCCCTCGTGCATGTAATATGGGTCAGCGACACAGATATGAGGTATCTGCTCAACCCCGATGATGTAGTTCATGTGCAAGGCATAAAGGCGGACAAACGTAAAATTCAGCTTCTTCACGTGAAACATGTCGAATATGTAATCGAATCGAAGGAAGAACTTATCCGCGGGGAAGCAGTCGACGTACAACATTTGCCGCGGAACGTTAACCACGTAGAGTGGGTATCCTGGATCTTTCGAGGCGATGAGGCCTTTCTCTATCCGTAGCACATCGTCATGAAGTCTCCTTATATCGCCGAATCTGGCCCCTAGCGCTCTTGCAGGTAGGATTGGTTGACCGGGGATATGCCATTTATCCGCATCGGGGATATCTGCACGGTCCTGAAGCCGAGGCGGCTGGATCATAGAATCAGCTTTTTTTTCCTTTCCTCGCTCTCTTCCTAGACTTCTTTACTACCGAAAGGTCATCCATAATATGTTCAGCCTCCGGAGATGGCAATTGAGGCACCGACTCATGATACTCAAACCCTGAGTAGGCGCCAATGTAGACATACTGTTGAGTGCCATCGTCATCCTCATCCTCATCCATGGCGACGTCATCAACGAATAATGGAGCCTCCTCCTTACCCCATCCGCTATCACCCAACCCGACACCCGACGCTAATTGGGTAGGTGGGGTGTTGATGTTCATACTTTGCTGAGGCTGTGTGCTCGTGGGTGTGCTCCTGACCGCCTCCAGACGAAGCAGACTCTTTGGCCACAACAGGACACGCCCATTGCAACAATCACCAAGCCACCGCGGTGTCTCGTCATCATCCCCCACTAGTATCAGAGGAGGAAATTTCTCGTGGCCCGGTTTGACACTGGCCACGGAAACCTTGAAGACGTTCGGGGGGATCGGTCGGCTGTCGAATAATGGTTCCTTCGGCTCCATTATCGTCGCCTTCCCCACGTCCACCTTCTGGTCGCCGATGGTGTACAATATGGTGCACGGAGTTTCGTCGGCCTGCAAAGAAAAGTCTGCAACGTGAGACATCCGGAAGGCAACGAAAATGGGAGATTATACATTTATTGAAGGGGGCCGGTGTGACAGATATTGTGAGGGCGTCGAGCTCAGCCAAAGAAGAAGCACCGCCGAGCACGTCTAGTGCGGGAGCCGGTGTGGGAGCAGGTGCGGGAGGCGGTGTGGGAGCAGGTGCTGGTGCAACACTAGTCGAGCTGCTCCCCAAGAAGTCAGCAAGGGGAAAGTCCGCTGCATTTTTTCTGGATTTTGCCTGGTCCAATTGAAAACGGCCAGAACCAAGGAAGTAGACATATCTGCAACCACCTGTTTTGCGGCAGCTACCGCTGTTGCGACTGTCTGAGATGATTTCTTCTCAACCGCAATTGAGGGAGTCCTGGACTAGGGGGTGTCCGGATAGCCGAACTATCATCATCAGCCGGACTCCAAGACTATGAAGATACAAGATTGAAGACTTCGTCCCGTGTCCGGATGGGACTTTCCTTGGCGTGGAAGGCAAGCTTGGCGATACGGATATGTGGATCTCCTACCATTGTAACCGACTCTGTGTAACCCTAGCCCTCTCCGGTGTCTATATAAACCGGATGGTTTTAGTCCGTAGGACGAACAACAATCATACCATAGGCTAGCTTCTAGGGTTTAGCCTCCTTGATCTTGTCGTAGATCTACTCTTGTAATATCCACATCATCAATATCAATCAAGCAGGACGTAGGGTTTTACCTCCATCAAGAGGGCCCAAACCTAGGTAAAACATCGTGTCCCTGGTCTCCTGTTACCATCCGCCTAGACGCACAGTTCGGGACCCCCTACCCAAGATCCGCCGGTTTTGACACCGACATTGGTGCTTTCATTGAGAGTTCCTCTGTGTCGTCACCGATAGGCTCGATGGCTTCTTCGATCATCAACAACGACGCAGTCCAGGGTGAGACTTTTCTCCCTGGACAGATCTTCGTATTCGGCGGCTTTGCACTACGGGCCAATTCGCTTGGCCATCTAGAGCAGATCGAAAGCTACGCCCCTAGCCGTCAGGTCAGATTTGGAAGTTTGAACTTCACGGCTAACATCCTCGGAGACTTGATCTTCGATGGATTCGAGCCACAGCCGAGCGCGCTGCACTGTCACGATGGGCATGATTTAGCTCTGGAGCCAGACAGTGCCCTGGAGGCCGCACACGAGCCCGCTCCGACCCTCGATTCGGAGCCGGCTGCGCAGATCGAGGACGGGTGGCTAGACACTGCCTCGGGGGTTGCAACCTCTACGGCGATGGATCCGAATACTGGCCTTGTCCCTTGTGAAGCTCGTGACTCCGAGGTGCCGGACTCCTCGCCGAACTCTGTACCTCCCGCGACCCCTCCAATCGAATCCGATTGGGCGCCGATCATGGAGTTCACCGCTGCGGACATCTTTCAACACGCACCTTTCAGCGACATCTTGAGTTTGCTAAAGTATCTCTTGTTATCAGGAGAGCCCTGGCCGGACTGCGGTCAGGACGGTTGGGATGCGGACGACGAAGAAATTCAAAGCCCACCCACCACCCACTTAGTAGCCACTGTCGATGATCTAACCGACATGCTAGACTTCGACTCTGAAGACATTGACGGTTGGACGACGATGCCGGAGATGACCAACAACCAGCGCCTACTGGGCACTGGAAAGCGACCTCATCATATGACATATACATGGTGGATATCCCAAAGGATGGGAATGGCGAAGGAACATCGGAGGATGACCCCTCCAAGAAACAGCCCAAGCGTCGGCATCAGCGGCGCCGCTCTAAATCCCGCCACAGCAAGAATGGAGATTCCAGCACCGAAGATAATAATACCCCAGACAGTGCCGAAGACAACCCCCTCTAGCAAGATTCAGCACATGAGGACGGAGAAGCCAGCCCTCATGAGAGAGCGGCAGACGAAGAGGTAGAGGATGATAATTACATGCCTCCCTCCGGAGACGAGGCAAGCCTCGACGACGACGAATTTGTCGTGCCTGAGGATCCCGTCGAACAAGAGCGTTTTAAACGCAGGCTTATGGCCATGGCGAACAGCCTCAAGAAAAAGCAGCAACAGCTTAGAGCTGATCAAGATTTGCTAGCCGACAGATGGACTGAAGTCCTTGCGGCCGAAGAGCATGAGCTTGAACGCCCCTCCAAAAGCTACCCCAAACGCAAGCTGCTCCCCCGATTAGAGGAGGAGGCATCTAAACCTGCATCACCAGCGCACAATACGGCTGACCGACCACCCCGTGGCCGCGACAGAGAGGCCTCTAGGCCCTCCACTAGAACCGTACCCCGGCATCGCTCGAAAAGCACAAGGCCACAGGGGAACGCTCTGGACTTGCAAGATATATTGGAGGATAAGGCAAGACAATCAAGATCGATCTACGAATCGCGTGGGCGCCCCATGATACGTGACGACAACCGTCGCACCGGACACAGCAAGTCCGGCCGGGCCAAACACAGTAGACAAAGCTCTTTTGAGCTTCATCGTGATATAGCCCAATACAGAGGCGCCGCACACCCACTATGCTTCACAGATGAAGTAATGGATCATCAAATCCCCGAAGGGTTTAAACCCGTGAATATTGAATCTTATGATGGCACAATAGACCCCGCGGTTTGGATCAAAGACTATCTACTTCATATCCACATGGCCCGCGGTGATGATCTTCACGCCATCAAATACCTCCCACTCAAGCTTAAAGGACCAGCTCAGCATTGGCTTAACAGCTTGCCAGCAGAATCAATTGGGTGTTGGGAGGACCTGGAAGCCGCATTCCTTGATAACTTCCAGGGCACGTATGTGCGACAACCAGACACTGACGACCTAAGCCATATAATTCAGCAGCCAGACGAATCAGCCAGACAATTCTGGACACAATTCTTAACTAAGAAAAATCAAATCGTCGACTGTCCGGATGCGAAGGCCCTCGCGGCCTTCAAACATAACATCTACGACGAGTGGCTTGCCCGACACCTGGGACAGGAAAAGCCGAAATCCGTGGCAGCCCTCACATCACTCATGACCCGCTTCTGTGCGGGAGAGGACAGCTGGCTAGCCCGCAGCAACAACCTCAGCAAAAATTCTGGCAGTCCGGATATCAAGGACCGCAATGGCAGGTCGCATCGCAACAAGAACAAACGCCGCATTAACGGCGACAATAATGAGGATATGACAGTCAATGCCGGATTCAGAGGCTCCAAACCCGGTCAACGGAAAAATCCATTCAAAAGAACTACTCCGGGTCCGTCCAATTTGGACCAAATACTCGATCGCTCGTGCCAGATACACGGCACCCCCGAAAAGCCAGCTAACCACACCAACATGGACTGTTGGGTATTCAAGCAGGCAGGCAAGCTAATTGCCGAAAACAACGACAAGGGGCTGCATAGCAATGACGAGGAAGAGACCCGACC